>NC_053434.1:71014268-71205352 GCF_007990345.1 Gossypium hirsutum | reverse complement strand
ATCGACACGGGAACTACTAACCTACAAATTATTCAGACATGCCCAATCTGTGTACTAGTCGTTTAAAATATATTGAGTTCGTAACTCAAAATCAGTTTCGTAATTTTCCAGACTAGATCATGTGCCATCTATTTTTTTTTAGATTTTTCGGCCATTAGTACAGTTTTTAGTCAGTTCCAAGTTGCAGGGTCACTACACTGACTTTGCCATTACACTTGGATATTCCTCACGGGGCTTCATACTGATGCCGTTTGTTTCTATGAAACTAGACTCAGAGAGGAATCTGTACATATATGGTACGACCCTATTATCTCTGGTTAATTTGTAATGAATTTCCAAAGTCGGAGCAGGAATCCAGAAATCGTTCTGGCCCTGTCCCACAATAATCTGATTATCTCTTAATATACTGCCCATATGATCTTTTCGTTACTTCTCATGAAAGCAGACTCATCGAGCTTCGATTACATAATTTATTCATCAATTAATTCCACTCCTACTATTTTTAGTGATTTTTCAATCTCATGACACTGCTGCTGCCAGCATCTGTTACGAAAGTAACTAGGTCCATCTCATGCTACCCTTGATCCAACTCAATCGAACATTCGTGCCATTTTCGCATGGCTTAAAGTTTACATGCCAAAATTCAAACACAACGTAATAGCTTATACATGCCAAAATGTTCTTCTAAGCCAACTAAGAAGAAAATACCAAAACTTGCTATCCGGTGTGATGACTTCGATGACGGCCTGACCCCGCAAAAATAGATGAGTCCAAGCAACCTATAATGGGTGACAAGGAAACACCGAGTGAGTTTATAACTCAGTAAGTCAAAGCAATGCACTACCATCCATCAATAACATTATACAAGAGGAAACAAAATGGAACGAGACAATTTACTCCATCCATACCGAACCATACCATAGTTCCTCCAACCTATCGATTCAATTTCATACCAATTTATGCATTCACAATCCACATACTCATCAATAGGATATTCGAGGCATTTTCATAAATCATTTTATTTTCGTTACAAACATACAACTAAACGGCCTTTCACCCATTCTATGATAAATTTTATGTACGTGACTTCAAGTATATTTGTCACATAGGTTCAACTTACCGAGCTCAACACAAGTATAAGCATAGCACCTATTAGCCATGTACTCAAGACACTTACCCGATCCGCTGTCCGCGATCGACTCAATAGTGTCGCACACATAGTGTCCATAATGATTCACGAATGTATATTGAGCCCGCACACTCAGTGCTATATAATCAACTCGCACACTTAGTGCTACGTAATCAAATCGCACACTTAGTGCTACATAGTCAAACTCGCACACTTAGTGCCGCATGGTCAATTCGCACACTTAGTGCATCATATTCATTTCGCACACTTAGTGCAACATAGTCATATCGCACACTTAGTGCTATACAATTTAATCCCGCGCACTTAGCGCCAATCTCATGGTCATAAATGGTTATCCCGCACGTTTAGTGCCGAGATCAACAACTCAGTACATCTTACCTCTTTTCTTTTCATTCAACAATTTCATCATCATATACGTACATGCATATATATATATGTATATTTATTCATTCCATTCAGCATCAATACATAAACATTATGACCATTTGAAATAACACCAACTACATGCTTAATGACTTACCTCGTGTTGGGTAAGACGGTTCCAACTCGGCTACTCGATAACCTTTTCTTTGCCTTTGCTCGATTCACCTCCTTTAACTCCTTGAGCTAAATCAATAATTTAACTAGTTTAACCACCTTGCTAATATTTACAATTCGATTTCACATGTATATGTATGTTAGTATATTCGGCTAATAACCTCATGCAACTACCAAAGCCGAATCAACTAAATATACTTATGAATATATATATATCATCATCGAAATCACCTAAGCTTAGACATCAATTTTAATTCCAAGCAAGTTGCCGAATGCAACCTTACTAAATTTTCATGGATTCAAGTCATGGATTCAATATACCATCACCATGGAATCAACAACCAAAATTCATAGACAATTTAGGAAAATCACATTACAAATCTCAAATTCAAACAAAGACCATGGCCGAAATGCACATATGACCACATAGCAAAAATATTGAACCTTTGGTTGCCTAATTAGCTTAACATCCATCAAATTTTAAATCAAGAAACTCACCTCATCTATAATCAACCCTCAATACCCTAAAGCATCAAAAACGACATCAAAGAAATACAACCATCCATGGCCGAATGTCATAGCCGAATTGTTTTAACCATGAGTAACATAACAAGCATAGATCGTGTTTATGGATATACCATGGCCGATTCAAGCTAATCACCTCCAAAATCATCAACCATTTTCAATGCATATAACATACATAAACATGAATAAGTTTCATATAATCTCTTAACACATTAATTTCTTTCATCAACAACCTTTTGTTTCTTTATCCATCAAAACTTAAAGGTAAGAAAAAATCAAGTTCTTCTCACACATACCATAACCGAAAGCTCCATCCAACACTCTAAATTCGAATTTTAGTATGGCTAGGTAAGAAAAACGTGATGATTAACCCAAACAACTATTATTTCAAAAGAAAAATTAACAAAATTTACTAACCTCCTCTTCATTCAAAAGGCCGAATGCCTTTGCTTCACTTTCTTCTTTTTTCTTTCTTTAGGTACGGCTATTGTGGTAAGGAAAAGGATGAACACTCCTTCTTCCTCCCTTATTTTATTCATCCTTTTTTTCTTTTTAATTCACTTCTTTTATTTTCTAATCTACTTACCAATATTAAATAATAAACAACATAAACTTGGAGGAATGGAACCATGCTTGGCCGGCCACCTATCAAGAATTGGGCACCTTGACATGCAAACCCAAACTTTCTCACCTTGTTATTATTTAATCCTTTCAATTTATCTATCATCTTTTCTAAATTTCTCAACTAAGTCCTTTCATGAAAATCCACATTCCTAAGGCTAATTTTAGACCTTTATTACTTCCACACATACACTACCACATTTAATATATGCAATTAAAATTAAAATAAATTTTCTTGTAACTCGGTTTTGTGGTCCCGAAACCACTTCCCGACTAGGGTCAATTTTGGGCTGTTACAACTCTCCCCCACTTAAGAAATTTTCGTCCCCGAAAATCTTACCGGTAAATAGGTTTGGGTATCGTTCTTTCATCGAGCTCTCGGGTTCCCAGGTTGCTTCCTCGATCCCGTGTTTAAGCCACAACACCTTAACCAACGGAACCCTTTTATTTCGCAACTCTTTCACTTCACGAGTTAGGATACGAATCGGTTCTTCTTCATAGCTCATATCAGCCTGAATTTCAACCTCCGACGGACTAATTATGTGCGAAGGATCAGATCTATAGCGCCGAAGCATCGAAACATGAAAGACGTCGTGAATCTTTTCAAGTTCAGGAGGCAAAATCAATCTATATGCAACCGGTCCCACTCGTTCGGAAATTTCGTACGGCCCAATGAATCTCGGGCTCAACTTGCCTTTACGGCCAAATCTGAGTACCTTTTTCCAAGGCGAAACTTTGAGGAACACTTTATCTCCCACCTGATATTCAATGTCCTTCCGTTTCAGATCCGCATACGATTTTTGACGATCTGTGGCTACCTTCAGACTTTCACGGATTACCTTTACTTTCTGTTCGGCATCTTTAATCAAATCAACTCCGAAAATTTTACTTTCACCGAGCTCGGTCCAAAACAATGGCGTACGGCATTTACGACCGTACAAAGCCTCGTAAGGTGCCATCTTAATACTTGATTGGAAACTATTGTTATAAGCGAATTCAATCAAAGGTAAATACCGTTCCCATGAACCACTAAACTCAAGGATGCAGCATCTCAGCATATCCTCGAGTATCTGAATTATCCGCTCGGATTGACCATCGGTTTGGGATGAAAAGCGGTGCTAAAATGCAGCTTGGTACCCAAAGCTTCTTGCAATTTCTTCCAAAATCGCGAGGTGAATCTCGGATCTCTATCCGACACGATAGAAATAGGTACTCCATGTAATCTCACAATCTGAGAAACATACAATTCGGCTAGTTTATCCAATGAAAAATCCGTACGCACGGGGATAAAGTGAGCCGACTTAGTCAGCCTATCAACAACAACCCAAATCGCATCCTTCTTACTTGCGGACAATGGCAGTCCGGACACAAAGTCCATTGTGACTCGGTCCCATTTCCACTCGGGTATCATGATCGGCTGAAGTAACCCTGAAGGCACTTGATGTTCCGCTTTCACTTGTTGACATATTAAACATCTCGAAACAAAGTCGGAGATGTCTCGCTTCATACCATGCCTCCAAAACCGACGTTTCAAGTCGTTGTACATTTTCGTGCTCCCCGGGTGAATTGACATTCGGCTACAATGGGCTTCGTTCAGGATCATCAGAATGAGTTCTGAATTCCTTGGAACGCACAAACGACTTCTAAACCTCAAACAACCATCATCATCAATCTGAAACTCCGATTCCTTGTTCGGAATACACTCAGCTCGTTTTGCAACCAATTCATCATCAACTTTCTGAGCTTCACGAATTTGATGAGTCAATAATGGTTTGGCTTGTAATTCAGCTACTAACACATTGTCAGGTAGAACAGACAAGTTTACATTCATCGCTCGCCAAGCAAACAGTGATTTCCGGCTTAAGGCGTCCGCAACCACATTAGCCTTTCCCGGGTGGTAATCAATGACAAGCTCGTAATCTTTCAACAACTCAAGCCAACGTCTTTGTCGCAGATTCAAGTCTCGTTGAGTCATCAAATATTTGAGACTTTTGTGATCCGAAAACACATGGCACTTCTCACCAAACAAAAATGTCGCCATATTTTCAATGCAAACACAATGGCGGCTAGTTCGAGATCATGGGTCGGATAATTTCTCTCGTGTGGCTTCAATTGTCTAGACGCATAGGCCACAACTCGACCTTCTTGCATCAATACGCAACCCAACCCAAGTAGGGATGCGTCACTATAAACGACAAACTCTTTACCCGATTCGGGTTGCACCAAAATTGGAGCTTCAGTCAGATGAGTTTTCAGTTGATCGAAGCTTTTCTGACATTTCTCCGTCCATTCAAACTTAACATCCTTCTGAAGTAGCTTCGTCATTGGTGTGGCTATCATCGAGAAACCTTTGACAAATCGTCGGTAATAACCGGCGAGCCCTAGAAAGCTCCGGACTTCAGTAACATTTCTCGGAGGCCTCCAGTTAAGTATGGCTGAAATTTTGCTCGGGTCAACCCGAATACCCGATGCGGATACCACATGACCCAAGAAGCTAACCTCTCTTAACCAGAACTCACACTTACTGAACTTAGCATATAACTGTTTATCCCGCAAAATTTGCAACACTAGCCTCAGATGCTCAGCATGTTCGGTCTCATATCTTGAATAGACCAAGATGTCATCAATAAACACAACTACGAACCGATCCAAATACGGCCTGAAGATCCGATTCATCAAATCCATAAACACCGCAGGGGCATTAGTGAGCCCAAACGGCATCACTAAGAACTCGTAGTGACCGTACCTCGTTCTGAAAGCAGTTTTGGGTACGTCCGAATCTCGAATCCGCAACTGATAATAACCCGATCTCAAATCTATCTTTGAAAACATCGATGCTCCCTTTAATTGATCGAACAGATCATCAATACGCGGTAACGGATACTTATTCTTTATCGTCACTTTATTCAGTTGACGATAATCAATGCACAACCTCATGGTTCCGTCCTTCTTTTTCACGAACAATACTGGTGCACCCCAAGGTGAGAAACTCGATCGAGCGAAACCTCTATCCGTCAATTCTTGCAACTGAGCTTTCAACTCTTTTAACTCGGTTAGTGCCATACGATACGGAGCGATCGAAATTGGCGTAGTTCCAGGTACAAGCTCAATGCCAAACTCTACCTCCCGAACAGGTGGCAAACCTGGTAACTCTTCAGGAAAAACATCCGGGTATTCACAGACCACCGGCACCGATTCGGGTTTCCTTTTTAACTCCTTGTCATCAAGTACATACGCGAGGTATGCTTCGCACCCTTTCCTTACATATTTCTGGGCCAACATTGCTGATATTACAGCTGGCAACCCCCTTAAGTCCGCAGACTCAACTCGGATTATTTCGTTATTTGCGCACCTCAAATCGATAGTCTTGCTTTTGCAATTCACAACCGCATCATGCGTGGTTAACCAATCCAAACCAAGAATAACATCAAACTCGTCGAACGGCAAAAGCATCAAATCGGCCGGAAAACAGGATTCTCGGATTATTAGAGGGCATCTCTTACACACTTTATCAACAAGTACGCATTGACCCAAAGGGTTTGATACTCGAATTACGAGCTCAGTAGACTCAACAGGTAGAGTCTTACTGGTTGCTAAGGTTTCGCATACATATGAATGAGTAGAACCAGGGTCAATTAATGCAATCACATTAGTATCAAAGAGAGTGAAGGTACCAGTGATGACGTCGGGGGAGGATGCCTCCTCTCGTGCGCGAATGGCATAAGCTCTAGCAGGAGTACGGTTCTCGGCTCGATCGACCGTATCAGAGGCCCCCCTCTGACTACCACCCCTGCCTCCTAAAATTCTCGGTGGTCTACCTCTAGATGTCACTCCACTAGGTCTTGCACCTTGAATCTTATTCTTCTCATCCAGCTCCGTGCAATCTCTAATGAAGTGGTCCTTCGAACCGCATCCGTAACAGGCCCTGCTAGTAGACTTGCCCCAACATTCACCTAGGTGTCGTCTTCCACATTGGGGACATTCAGGTTTCTCGTGACGATTATTGCCCACACTAGCTACCGAAGTAGCTCGGGAGCCCATCGATGGTCTTGCCCTGATGGAAATTCCCGCAGTCGCCCTCGACTTATTAATGTCCTCCCTGAACTTCTTTACAGCTGAGAACGGAGCTTTACCCGTCGATCTTTTACGATAATCTCTAGCTTCAAATTCAGCCTTCCTCTTCTCCTTTCCAAGTTCTTCCGCCTTGCAGGCTCGTTCGACTAGTGTTACGAATTCCTTTATTTCCAAAATACCCATTAGTAGCTTTAAATCTTCATTCAATCCTTCCTCGAATCTTTTGCACATAGCAACCTCATCAGCTACACACTCCCGGGCATACCTACTGAGTCTTACGAATTCATGTTCGTATTCAGATACAGTCATACGGCCTTGCTTGAGTTCCAAGAACTCCTTACGCTTCTGATCAATGAACCGTTGGCTAATAAATTTCTTCCGGAATTCCGTTTGAAAGAAGTCCCAAGTTACTCGCTCGTTCGGGACTATGGAAATCAAGGTCCTCCACCAATAGTAGGCTGAGTCTCGCAACAAAGATACAGCACATTTTAGACATTCATCGGGTGTGCATGACAATTCATCGAACACCCGAATGGTATTATCAAGCCAGAACTCGGCCCTTTCGGCATCATCAGTTACTATGGCCTTGAACTCCTCGGCCCCACGCTTCCTAATCAAGTCTACAGGTGGCTTACTCAGCCTCACAGGATCAGCGACTGATGGCATTACAGGCTCTTGGGGTGGATTATTCAAATTTGGGAATTGTTGGACAGTCGGGTTGGTTCGGGCATATTGCGCGACCCACTCATTCATCATGGTAAAGAAGGCTTGTTTAGCCCCCTCACCTTGATTATTCGCAGATGACTGAGGTTCAACAGGCGGCGTCCCTTGTGCAGGAGCAGCCGCTACGCTCTCCACGTCATCCGCTAGGGTCCTTTCTTCACCGGGATCCATTTACTAATTAAAACAAAAACATTTCAACCGTCAGAAGTCATCACCCTTTTAAACATTAACATTAAGGCATGTATAGCTAGACTCATACGTGCTATGGTAGTCCTAGAACCGACTAAACCATAGCTCTGATACCAATAAAATGTAACACCCCGAACCCGAAACCGACACCGGAGTCGAACACGAGGTGTTAACTGACTTTAACCCCTTAACAAAATTTATTTTCCAGACACTGCCCAATCTGTGTACTAGTCGTTTTAAAAATCATATCTTGAGTTTCGTAACTCGAAAATCAGTTTCGTAATTTTTCCCAGAAACTAGACTCATGTGCCCATCTATTTATTTTTTCTAGAATTTTTGGTCGGGCCAATTAGTACAGTTTATTAGTCAAAGTATCCCAAGTTGCAGGGGTCGACTACACTGACCTTTGCCCATTACTACTTGGATATCTCCCTGCACGGGGCTTCAATACTGATACCGTTTGTTTCTATGAAAACTAGACTCAGAGAGGAATCTGTACATATATGGTACGACCCCTAATTATCTCTGGTTAATTTGTAATGAATTTCCAAATTCGGAGCAGGGAATCCAGAAATCGTTCTGGCCCTGTCCCACAATAATCTGATTATCTCTTAATATACTGCCCATATGATCTTTTCATTACTTCCTCATGAAAGCAGACTCATCGAGATTCGATTACATAATTTATTCATCAATTAATTCCACTCCTACTATTTTTAGTGATTTTTCAATCTCATGACACTGCTGCTGCCAGCATCTGTTACGAAAGTAACTAGGTCCATCTCATGCCTACCCTTGATCCAACTCAATCGAACATTCGTGCCATTTTCGCATGGCTTAAAGTTTACATGCCAAAATTCAAACACAACGTAATAGCTTATACATGCCAAAATGTTCTTCTAAGCCAACTAAGAAGAAAATACCAAAACTTGCTATCCGGTGTGATGACTTCGATGACGGCCTGACCCCGCAAAAATAGATGAGTCCAAGCAACCTATAATGGGTGACAAGGAAACACCGAGTGAGTTTATAACTCAGTAAGTCAAAAGCAATGCACTACCATCCATCAATAACATTATCACAAGAGGAAACAAAATGGAACGAGACAATTTACTCCATCCATACCGAACCATACCATAGTTCCTCCAACCTATCGATTCAATTTCATACCAATTTATGCATTCACAATCCACATACTCATCAATAGGATATTCGAGGCATTTTCATAAATCATTTTATTTTCGTTACAAACATACAACTAAACGGCCTTTCACCCATTCTATGATAAATTTTATGTACGTGACTTCAAGTATATTTGTCACATAGGTTCAACTTACCGAGCTCAACACCAAGTATAAGCATAGCACCTATTAGCCATGTACTCAAGACACTTACCCGATCCACTGTCCGCGATCGACTCAATAGTGTCGCACACATAGTGTCCATAATGATTCACGAATGTATATTGAGCCCGCACACTCAGTGCTATATAATCAACTCGCACACTTAGTGCTACGTAATCAAATCGCACACTTAGTGCTACATAGTCAAACTCGCACACTTAGTGCCGCATGGTCAATTCGCACACTTAGTGCATCATATTCATTTCGCACACTTAGTGCAACATAGTCATATCGCACACTTAGTGCTATACAATTTAATCCCGCGCACTTAGCGCCAATCTCATGGTCATAAATGGTTATCCCGCACGTTTAGTGCCGAGATCAACAACTCAGTACATCTTACCTCTTTTCTTTTCATTCAACAATTTCATCATCATATACGTACATGCATATATATATATGTATATTTATTCATTCCATTCAGCATCAATACATAAACATTATGACCATTTGAAATAACACCAACTACATGCTTAATGACTTACCTCGTGTTGGGTAAGACGGTTCCAACTCGGCTACTCGATAACCTTTTCTTTGCCTTTGCTCGATTCACCTCCTTTAACTCCTTGAGCTAAATCAATAATTTAACTAGTTTAACCACCTTCCTAAATATTTACAATCCGATTTCACATGTATATGTATGTTAGTATATTCGGCTAATAACCTCATGCAACTACCAAAGCCGAATCAACTAAATATACTTATGAATATATATATATCATCATCGAAATCACCTAAGCTTAGACATCAATTTTTAATTCCAAGCAAGTTGCCGAATGCAACCTTACTAAATTTTCATGGATTCAAGTCATGGATTCAATATACCATCACCATGGAATCAACAACCAAAAATTCATAGACAATTTAGGAAAATCACATTACAAATCTCAAATTCAAACAAAGACCATGGCCGAAATGCACATATGACCACATAGCAAAAATATTGAACCTTTGGTTGCCTAATTAGCTTAACATCCATCAAATTTTAAATCAAGAAACTCACCTCATCTATAATCAACCCTCAATACCCTAAAGCATCAAAAACGACATCAAAGAAATACAACCATCCATGGCCGAATGTCATAGCCGAATTGTTTTAACCATGAGTAACATAACAAGCATAGATCGTGTTTATGGATATACCATGGCCGATTCAAGCTAATCACCTCCAAAATCATCAACCATTTTCAATGCATATAACATACATAAACATGAATAAGTTTCATATAATCTCTTAACACATTAATTTCTTTCATCAACAACCTTTTGTTTCTTTATCCATCAAAACTTAAAGGTAAGAAAAAATCAAGTTCTTCTCACACATACCATAACCGAAAGCTCCATCCAACACTCTAAATTCGAAATTTTAGTATGGCTAGGTAAGAAAAACGTGATGATTAACCCAAACAACTATTATTTCAAAAGAAAAATTAACAAAATTTACTAACCTCCTCTTCATTCAAAAGGCCGAATGCCTTTGCTTCACTTTCTTCTTTTTTCTTTCTTTAGGTACGGCTATTGTGGTAAGGAAAAGGATGAACACTCCTTCTTCCTCCCTTATTTTATTCATCCTTTTTTTCTTTTTAATTCACTTCTTTTATTTTCTAATCTACTTACCAATATTAAATAATAAACAACATAAACTTGGAGGAATGGAACCATGCTTGGCCGGCCACCTATCAAGAATTGGGCACCTTGACATGCAAACCCAAACTTTCTCACCTTGTTATTATTTAATCCTTTCAATTTATCTATCATCTTTTCTAAATTTCTCAACTAAGTCCTTTCATGAAAATCCACATTCCTAAGGCTAATTTTAGACCTTTATTACTTCCACACATACACTACCACATTTAATATATGCAATTAAAATTAAAATAAATTTTCTTGTAACTCGGTTTTGTGGTCCCGAAACCACTTCCCGACTAGGGTCAATTTTGGGCTGTTACAAAAAGGATAACCTTCTTGCTAAAAATACTTTTCATATGCACCATGCGAACAACACTTATATATTGCATCAAAATCAACATCATTTTGATAAAGATCTTTTATAATTTCAAAACCAAGCAGTTTAGAATCCAATAAGTTGAAAAGTGCATACCTTCGTGATAATGCGTCGAAAACAACGTTTTCCTTACCTTTATTATACTTTATTATGTAGGGAAAGGACTCCAAATATTCCACTCACTTGGCATGGCGTTTATTAAGGTTTGTTTGTCCTTCGAGGTGCTTTAAGGCCTCATGATCCGTGTGGATTACAAATTCTTTCGGCCATAGATAGTGTTGCCAAGTCTCTAAGGCTCGGATCAAGGCATACATCTCCTTGTCATATGTTGGATAGTTCAATGTGGCGCCATTGAGTTTCTCGCTAAAATAGGCTACATGCCTTCCATCTTGCATCAAAATAGCTCCAATGCCAATTACTGAGGCATCACACTTAACTTTGAATGTCTTGTTAAAATCAGGTAAAGACAATAACAGAGCATTAGTTTGACATTCCTTAATTTTATTGAAGGCATTTTCTTGATCATCAGTCCAATGAAAGGGTGAGTTTTTCTTGATAATACCTGTCAAGGGGGAGGCTAAGGTACTAAAATTAGGCACAAACCTTCGGTAGAAGCTTGCCAACTCGTGAAAACTCCTTACTTGGCTGATATTTGTTGGATGAGGCCACTCATTGATCGCTTTGACCTTTTCTTGGTCAACTTGTAAACCTCGGGCACTCACCACAAAATCTAAGAACACAACTTCATTAGTGCAAAAAGAACATTTTTTTAAGTTAGAGTAAAGTACCTCTTTTAGCAAAACTTCTAACACCGCACGCGGATGTTGAACGTGATCTTCCAATGACTTGCTATAGATTAAAATATCATCAAAATATACAATGCAAAATTTTGTAATAAAAGCACACAAAACATGATTCATTAAACGCATAAAAGTGCTAGGTGCATTTGTAAGACCGAATGGCATTACCAACCATTCGTACAAACTGTACTTAGTCTTGAATGTTATTTTCCATTTGTCTCCCTCCCGCATACGAATTTGATGATAGCCACTCTTTAGGTCAATCTGTGAAAAGAGTTGGCCTCCGTTAAGTTTGTCAAGCATGTCATCGAGACGGGGAATGGGATGTCGATATTTGACGGTGATCTTATTGATGGTGTGGCAGTCAACACACATTCGCCATGAACCATCCTTTTTTGGTACCAACAAGACAGGAACCACACACAGACTTATGCTTTCGCGGATGTAGCCTTTTTCCATTAACACAGCTACTTGCCTTTGCAACTCCTTCATTTCCTAAGGATTACTCCGATAAGCCAGTCTATTCGATATAGCAGCACCAGGCACAAAGTCGATTTGGTGCTCGATACCTTGAATGGGAGGCAACCCGTTCGACACTTCATCGAGAAATACGTCTCCAAATTCTTACAACAAAGAAACAATAGGAGAAGGCAAAGTTCTTTCAATATCGTTAGTTTCCAACAAGCATTCTTTGTACATAAGTACAATAATAGGTTACTTTGTCAATAGTAACTTTCGAATCTCTCGCTTTCTTGAAAAAACACTAGCTTTTTCATTTGCACTCTCATTTTCTTTCTATTTTGTCACTCGTGTATTTAACTAGGTTTTCTCACTTTTCCCACTCTTTTTCTTTTCATTCTTTTTATTTTGCTCTTTTTCTTTTGATCTCTCCATAAATTGCTTCATTTTGAGCTGATCTTCATAAACTTACTTTGGTGTGAAAGGGGCTAACCTGACGTTTCTTCCAAGATGCTTGAACAAATACCTATTCATGTATCCGTCATGAACTACTCTTCGATCAAATTTCTAAGGATGCCCCAACAGAAGGTGTCCCGCATGCATCGACACAACGTTGCAAATCACCTCGTCTTGGTATTTGCCTATTGAAAACGCCACTTTCGCTTGTTTGGTTACTTTGAGTTCACCACCGTCATTTAGCCATTGCAATTTGTAAGGTTTTGGATGCTTTGTAGTGGCTAAACCAAGTCTTTTAGTGAGCATGGTAATCGCGACATTGGTGCAACTCCCTCCGTCGATTATAAGGTTGCACACTTTGCCTTGAAAGTGGCAACAAGTGTGAAAAATGCTTTCTCGTTATTGTTCATCTTCAACTCCTTGAATGTTTAGACTTTGTTTCACAACGTGGATCTCTCCTTCGATGGGCATCTCGAGTTTTTCTTCTTCATTGGTAGGAATTTTAGGTTCTTCCTCCTTTTCATCTTCGGACTCAATTTCACCATTTGGTTGAACCACCATCACCCGACGATTGGGACATTGACTAGCAATGTGTCCCCTCCCTTGGCACTTAAGACACTTGATATGTCGAGAACAGTTGGAAGAAGGCTCGTTCCTGTTCTTGCTAGTTTCGCCACTTGATTGATTGGGCTAGGTAACAACGAAAGGCTCCTTGGGACGATTAGGAACTTTGTTTGTCCCTTGACTCCATTTGTTGGCAGAAGATAATGGTTAGGATCGGTTGGCTTTCTTCCACTTCAATTGTTTCTTGACTTTTATTAACATATGGACCATGTCCATCACTTCGACGTTGGTTTTGGCACTTTGAGCTTGAATTAAGGTATGTGTTTTGATCGATTTTCGATAATTTTTACGTTTTCGTGATTGTTCCTCTGTATTCTATCAAGCCCATGTCTAAATTTCTAATTTTGATGATGAATTTGAATTATACCATTGATGAAATTGTGAGCTTTATGATGTTAACTGATAGAAAATGGAATATATGTGTTGGGTTAATATGTTGTGTCTTTGAATTTTTGATGAATTTGAGTATTTTAGACTAATTTGTGAAAATGAGAAATTGAGGGACTAAAACGCAAATTAAATGAAATATATAGGCTTATATGAGCGAAGTGAATATTCGGCCAAGTATATGTATAAAGAAATTTTGTGTATTTGTGATTTTATGAATTAAGGACTAAAATGTTAAAATGTGAAAATGTGAGGGCTAATTTGTAAAATACCCTAAAATGTGTTTATGGATTTATTTGAATGAATGTGAGATTGAATGAGTCAAATTTGAATGTGTTTAGGTAAAGAACCAAAGAAAACGGAATTAGATCGGGGAAAGTTGAAAGTGGTCGAGTAGTCGATTAAATACGTTTATTTCTGTACGAAGTAAGTCTATATATAAATAAATGTGTTTAAGTTGATTAATTTATGATAATATGTATTTGAATTGTGATGGATGAATATGAAAGATGAATATGTAAAATCCGAGAAAGTTTCAATAATGTGAAAACGCCCGAAAAGTCCCGTACGAACTGTAGGAATAATTAGGATACATATGTCATGACATAGGATTTCCAATATGTGATTTACATGTAAGACATTATCTGGGACATCGACATCCTATTTAATTTCATGTAAGACCCTGTCTGGGACAGTGGCATCGATATTTAATTACATGTAAGACCCTGTTTGGGACATTGGCATTGTACGAGCTTTCCGAGTTCTCCGAGTATCTTTAATGATTCTGAACGGTTCAACGGGCATTTTGAGAAATGGATAAGTATATGAATGTATATCTATTTCAGGTACGTATGAATTGTATATGGAATTTGGTAATGAAAGGTGAGTATGAATATGATCCATTGATATGTGAGCTACATGGAAATGTGAAGTATTTACTAGCAAATGGTTATGAACATTAGAGCTAAATGAGAAATATGAACTTTCTATTGAGTTATGTTATGATTCATATGAATGAAATAGTTTATAATTGTGATATGCAATAAGTTTATTTGTATATCGCTTACTAAGCTTTTGAAAGCTTACTTTGTGTGTGTTTTCAACTGTTTTATAGATTATCGAAGCTACCAAGAGCTTAGGGATCATTAAGGATCATCACCACACTATCGAACTCTATTTTGGTGCCTTTTGAAAATGTATATATCAAAGTATGGCATGTATAGGCTAGAGAACTTTGAATGTGTTTTGAGATGTGTATATCTAGCCATGTGATATGGCTTGTTTAAGGATGAGATTATGAATGAATTTGGTATATGTTTTGTGTTAAAAAATGGTATGTTTTGATGCTCTCTTAAATGACCAAATGAAATGGTCAATTTTGGTAAGTCTCATGGTTGATTTGAGAAGTTAATATGATGTGAATTGCTATGAATCGAAATGGATTAATATGATGTATGAGTCCTATCCTTTTAATATAAAATTTGTACTTTTTACTGGTATGTTTGAGTTGGATTTTTATATGGGAACAAATGATGATATCATAGGTCAATTTGTGCATGATTTAGTATGTTTTTTGGCTGCTTTTGGGGCAAGAAATGTGCTTTGTTTTATGCTTGTAGGGATGGTCCAAAATGGGTGGCAATTTGGCTTTGCAAATAGCCTATTTTTGTCCACACAGGCAGAGACACGTGCGTGTGTCTCAGCCGTTTGTGACATTCAGTTATGTTATACGGCCGTGTGTCCCCTGGGGTACTCTACGATTTAAAGTCAGTATACCCTATAGTTTTGACACGGCCTAGACACACAGGCATGTCTATCGGTCGTGTATGGCATACAGGCTGGAACATGGGCGTGTGGTCAGCCATGTGACCCAAGTCAGTAACCTCCCTAATTTTCACATGGCTTGACATACGGGCTTGTCATGTGGCCGTGTGGACAAGTTAGTATGTATGCTGTGTTTCACCACGGCCTAGACACACGGGCGTGTCTAATGCCGTGCAAGGCACACGACCTATTCACACGGGCGTGTGACCTCTGTAACTTATAAAATTGTTAAGTTTCAAAAAAAATTTGTATGTGATTGGTTTAGTCCCGACCTCTTCTTAATGCATGTTTAGGGTCTCGTTGACCTTAGTAAGGGACTCTGTGATGTTGATTGACTGTGGTGCTTTGATGTTTGTGAATTGATCGTAAAATGTTCTGATATGTCAGAATGCCTTTTAACCCTAGTCCAGCGATAGATACGGGTTAGGGGTGTTACATTTAGTTGGTATCAGAGCATGATTTAGTCGATTCTAGGACTAGCTTATGTGAGTCTAGCTATACATGCCATATATACGAACTGCGATAGTGTGATGATTCCTGATAATGAAAATGTGCTTTTATATAGTAAATGGATCCCGAACGAGCCGTAGCTAACGATGTTGAAAGTAATGCCTCTTCTCCTACTCAAGGGACAGTGCCATCTGATTCTTGACTCGTGACTAGTAGCCACGAGGGAGAGGCTAAGCAAGCGTTTTACCAATTGATGAATGATTGGTTTACTCAATATATTAGAGCCAATCCGGTTGTGCCACAACCTTTAACCCCGCTAAATCCTCCACAAGTCCCAGTTGTGCCACAAACTATAGATCCGATTCGTCTGAATAAGCCTCTAGTTGATAAGATTAGAAAATACGGGGCCGAAGAGTTCCGTGCTACTACTAGTGATGATGCTGAAAGAGCTGAATTTTGGCTCGAGAATACAATACGGGTGTTTGATGAAATATCATGAACTCCCGAAGAATGTCTTAAATGTGTCATTTCACTTCTGAGAGATACGGCGTATCATTGGCGGAAGACATTGATATCTGTGGTTTTGAGGGAACGAGTCACCTAGGATTTCTTTCAAGCTGAATTCTGAAAGAAGTACATCAGTTAGAGATTCATTGATCAAAAACGTAAAGAGTTTCTTGAGCTAAAACAGGGCCGTATGTCTGTAACGGAATACGAGTGAGAATTTGTGAGATTGAGCTAGTATGCATGAGAATGTGTCTCGACTGAAGCAATAAATGTGCAAGAGGTTCGAAGATGGTTTGAACAAAGACATCAAGTTGTTAGTCAGGATTCTGGAAATACAAGAATTTGTAGTACTTGCTGAACGAGCGTGTAAAGCTGAAGAGCTTGGGAAAGAGAAAAGAAAAGCCGACTCAGAAGCTAGAGATACGAGAAAAAAATTCTCAATTAGTCTGCGTCAAAGAAATTCCAAAATGATTATAACGATTCAAAGTTTAATATGGGACATTCGAGTAGAGATTGTGCTAGATTGCATTTGAGTTTCAGAGCTCCAGCTACTTCTGTTGTAAGTGTTGGAAATGTCCAATCCGATCGACCCAAGTGTAGACAGTATGGTAAAAGACATTCGGGAAGTTGTAGACTGAATGACCGAGCTTGCTTTAGATGTGGATCCCTAGATCACTTTATTTGTGAATGTCCTAAGTCTTTACAGCAGGAGATTGTGCAAAATTCAGGCTTAGAGGCAATACAACTTGAGGTAGACCACCCAGAAATACGGGTAATGTGAGTGGCAGTTAGAAGAGAACTAAAGATACGAATGTTAGATTTGAGGCTCACACACCTGCCAGAGCCTACGCCATTCGAGCTCGTGAGGAAGCTTCTTCTCCAGATGTAATTATAAGTACATTTACTCTTTATGATACTTCTATGATTGCATTGATAGATCCCAGATCAACACATTCTTATATATGCATGAACTTAGTGAATAGTAAGACTTTGCCTGTAGGGTCTACTGAATTTGTAATTAGAGTATCGAACCCCTTAAGCCATGTCCCGTTGATGATTCAAGATTTATATTTTCCTACTGATTTGATGTTATTACCATTCAACGAATTTGATATAATTCTGGGTATAGATTGGTTAACTTTGCA
Source organism: Gossypium hirsutum (assembly GCF_007990345.1). Lineage (NCBI taxonomy): Eukaryota > Viridiplantae > Streptophyta > Magnoliopsida > Malvales > Malvaceae > Gossypium > Gossypium hirsutum. The sequence continues at coordinate 71,187,473 of NC_053434.1, read as the reverse complement.
TGATGCTATTGTGAACTACAAACGGAAGACTATTGATTTGCGATGTTAGAATGATGAGATTATCCAGATTGAGTCAAATGATCTGAATGGTTTACCGGCAGTGATTTCTTCGATGTTAGCTCAAAAATATGTGAGAAAGGGTTGGGAAGCTTATTTTGCCTATATGATTGATTCAAAAGTGACAGAAAAGAAAATTGAATCAGTGCCTGTTGTCTGTGAATTTCCTAATGTGTTTCCTAAAGAACTTTCGCGATTACCTCCGATTTGAAAAGTTGAGTTTGGCATTCAATTAGTACTAGGGACTACTCTGATTTCAATAGCTCCGTATAGAATGGCTCCAACCAAGTTAAAAGAATTAAAGTCTCAGTTGCAAGAATTGAAAAATAGAGGATTTGCAAGACCGAGTTTTTCACCTTGGGGTGCTCCTGTTCTGTTTGTGAAAAAGAAAGATGGTACGATGAGAATGTGTATTGATTATTGTCAGTTGAACAAAGTGACTACCAAAAACAAATATCCTCTACCCCGAATTGATGATTTGTTTGATCGGTTGAAAGGAGCCATTGTGTTTTCAAAGATAGATATCAGATCGGGTTATTATCAGTTGAGAGTAAAAGACTCAAACATCCTGAAAACTGCTTTTCAGACTTTAGTTATCCCTTTCGAATTAACGAATGCACCTGTTGTTTTTATGGACTTGATGAACACAATTTTCGAACATATTTATATCGTTTTGTTGTTGTATTCATTGATGACATATTGATATATTCACGTGGTGAATCCGAGCATACTGAACATCTGAGAATAGTGCTACAGACTTTGTATGATAAACAGTTATATGCGAAGTTTGGAAAATGTGAATTCTAGTTATGAGAAGTCAGTTTTCTGGGACATGTTGTATTAGCATTTGGTATCCGAGTTGATCCGAGCAAAATTTTATCTATCTTAGATTGGAAGCTTTCGAGAAATGTTTCTGAAGTCTACAGTTTTCTGAGACTTGCCAATTATTATAGATGATTTATGAAAGGCTTTTCTATAATTGCTACTCCGTTGATGAAATTGCTTCAAAAATATGTGAAATTTGAATGGTTTGAAAAGTGTCAGAAAAGCTTTGATCAGTTGAAAGCCCTATTGACAGAAGCTCCACTGTTAGTACAACCAGAATTGGGTAAAGAGTTTGTAATATATAGTGATGCATCGTTAAATGGTTTGGGCTGCGTTTTGATGCAGGAAGGTAATGTCATAGCTTATGCTTCGAGATAGTTAAAGTCAAACGAAAAGAATTATCTAACACACGACCATGAATTAGGTGCGATTGTGTTCGCTTTGAAGATTTGGCGGCACTATTTGTTTGGTGAGAATGTCACGTGTTTTCAAATCATAAAAGTTTGAAATATCTGATGACTTAGAAAGATTTGAACCCAAGATAGAGAATATGGCTAGAACTGCTAAAATATTATGAACTTGTTATCAATTATCATCTGGGAAAAGCAAATGTTGTTACTGATGCCTTGAGTAGGAAATCATTGTTTGCATTGCATGCGATGAATAGTCTTTTAGTTCTATCTGATGATGGCTCAATTTTAGCCGAATTGAAAGCGAGACCATTGTTTTTACAATAGATTATTGATGCTCAGAAAGTTGATAATGAGATAATAGCAAAACGAACTTAGTGTGATTTGGATTCTGAATCTGAATATTGAATTGATAATGATGATTGTTTGAGATTTCGGGGTCAGATTTCTGTTTCAAGAAATTCAGAGTTGATTCAGATGATTTTGAATGAAGCTTACAACAGTCGTTTATCTGTATATCTAGGTAGTACGAAAATGTATAATGATCAAAAACAGCATTACTGGTGGTCTGGAATGAAACGAGATATCTCTGAATTTGTTTTGAAATGTTTGATTTGTCAACAAATTAAAGCTGAACATCAGGTACCATCTGGTTTGTTACAATCAATTATGATTCCAGAGTGGAAATGGGACAAAATCACGATGGATTTTGTATCAGGTTTGCCTTTATCACCGAGTAAGAAAAATGCAATCTGGGTTGTTGTTGATAGATTGACTAAATTGGCTCATTTCATTCTGGTTCGCATAGATTATTCATTTGATAAGCTTGCTGAGTTGTACATTTCTCAGATTGTGAGATTGCACGGAGTACCTATTTCTATTATTACAGATAGAGATATGAGATTCACATCGCGGTTTTGGAAGAAACTGCAAGATGCATTAGGTACGAAGTTACATTTCAGTTCTGCTTTTCATCTGCAAATAGATGGTCAATCCGAGCGGATTATTTAGATACTCGAGAATATGTTGAGATGTTGCATTCTTGAGTTCGAAGGTACGTGGGAACGATACTTGCCATTGATTAAATTTGCGTATAATAATAGTTTTCAATCGAATATCAAAATGGCACCTTACGAGGCTTTGTATGGTCGCAAATGTAGAACTCCATTGTATTGGAATGAGCTCAGTGAGAATAAGATACATGGAGTTGATTTGATTAAAGAAACTGAATAGAAAGTGAAAGTGATTCATAATAGTATAAAAGTAGCGTCAGATCATCAGAAATCATATGCAGACCTGAAATAAAAAGATATTGAGTTTCAGGTCAGGGAGAAAGTGTTTTTGAAAGTCTCACCATGGAAGAAAATACTTTGATTCAGTCGTAAAGGCAAATTGAGTCCGAGATTTATTGGGCTATATGAGATTATTGAGCGTACAGCTCCGGTTGCTTACAGACTGTTGTTGCCATCTGAGTTAGAAAAGATCCATAATGTATTCCATGTTTCAATGCTTCGACAATATCGATCTGACCTATTGCATGTGATTTCTCCATCTGAGATAGAAATTCAGTATGATATGACCTATGAAGAAGAACTGATCCGTATGTTTCCTCGCGAGATTAAAGAACTACGAAATAAGAAAATTTCGTTAGTAAAAGTAATGTGGCATCGACACGGTGTTGAAGAGGCTACATGGGAGCCCGAAGATGCTATGAGACAGCAATATCCAAATCTGTTCAACAGTAAGATTTTAGGGAATGAAAATCCCTAAGGGGGAGAGTTGTAACAGCCCGGTTTAGACCTTAGTCGGAAAAGTGATTCCGAAACCATAAATCTGAGTCAGAAAAATATTTTAATATTATTTTTCATTCTTATAATATGTGAATTTATATGTGTGAAAGTTTCGTGTGTTAATTTTATCATTTGTGTGCTTAATTTTGAAAAAGGACCTATTCGCATAATATGTAAAAGTTGCATGCCATATGTTAAGTATGCCTATTTGTTATGGCTTATTAAAGAAAAGGTTCTTATGTTGATATTTGACCATTGAAACTATAAGTGGACATTTATGGCCTTAATGTTAATATTTTATATGTTAATAATTAAGGGTAAAATTGGTATTTGATAATTAAATGATAGTTAAAATTAAACAAAAGCATGAAATTAGGCCGAAAACATTCATCTTTGCCGAAATTATAAAGAGAAAGAAAAGAAAAAGAGTCTTAGGGTTTCGAAACTTTGATCTTGAATTAAGGTATGTGTTTTGACCGGTTTTCAATAATTTTTATGTTTTTGTGATTGTTGCTCTGTATTCTATCAGGCCCATGTCTAAATTTCTAATTTAGATGATGTATTTAAATTATGCCATTGATGAAATTGTGAGCTTTATGATGTTGATTGATGGAAAATGAAAGATATGTGTTGGGTTAATATGTTGTGTCTTTGAATTTTTGATGAATTTGAGTATTTTGGACTAATTTGTTAAAATGAGAAATTGAGGGACTAAAATGTGAATTAAATGAAATATATGGGCTTATATGAGCTAAGTGAATATTCGGCCAAGTATATGTATAAAGAAATTTTTTGTATTTTGTGATTTTATGAATTAGAGACTAAATTGTTAAAATGTGAAAATGTGAGGGCTAATTTGTAAAATGCCCTAAATACGTGTTTATGGATTTATTTGAATGAATGTGAGATTGAATAAGTCAAATTTTGGTGTGTTTAGATCAAGAACCAAAGAAACCAAAATTAGATCGGGGAAAGTCGAATGTGGTCGAGTAGTTGGTTAAATCCGTTCATTTCTGTACGAAGTAAGTCTATATACAAATAATGTGTTTAAGTTGATTAATTTATGATAATATGTGTTTGAATTGTGATGGATGAATATGGAAGATGAATATGTAAAATCTGAGAAAGTTTCAATAATGCGACAACATCCGAAAAATCCCGTACGAACCGTAGGAATAGTCAGGATACATATGTTAGGACATAGGATTTCTGATATGTGATTTACGTGTCAGACCCTGTCTGGGACATCGACATCTTATTTGATTTCGTGTAAGATCCTGTCTGGGACAGTGGCATCGATATTTGATTACATGTAAAACCACGTATGGGACATTGGCATTGTACGAGCTTTTCGAGCTATCCGAGTATCCTTAATGATTCCGAACGGTTCAATGGTCATTTTGAGAAATAGATAACTATATGAATGTATATCTGCTTTAGGTACATATGAATTGTATATGGAATTTGGTAATGAAAGGTAAGTATGAATATGATCCATTGATATGTGAGCTACATGGAAATGTGAAGTATTTAATAGCAAATGGTTATGAACATTAGAGCTAAATGAGAAATATGAACTTGCCATTGAGTTATGTTATGATTCATATGAATGAATCATATGAATGAATTTGGTATATGTTTTGTGTTCAAAAATGGTATGTTTTGATGTGCTCTTAAATGACCAAATGAAATGGTCAATTTTGGTAAGTCTCATGGTTGATTTGAGAAGTTAATATGATGTGAATTGCTATGAATCGAAATGCTAATATGATGTATGAATCGTATGCTTTTGATATAAAATTTGTACTTTGAACTGGTATGTTTGAGTTGGATTTTTATATGGGAATGAATGATGATATCATAGGTCAATTTGTGCATGATTTAGTATGTTTTTGGTTGTTTTGGGGCATGAAATGTGCTTTGTTTTATGCTTGTAGGGATAGTCCAAAATGGTGGCAATTTGACTTTGCAAATAGCCTATTTTTGTCCACAAAGGCAGAGTCACGGGCGTGTGTCTCAGCCGTTAACGATACTCAGTTATGTTATACAGTTGTGTGTCCCCTGGGGTACTCTACGATTTAAAGTCAGTATACCCTAAAGTTTTGACACGGCCTAGACACACGGGCGTCTCTATCGGTCGTGTATGGCACATGGGCTAGAACATGGGCGTGTGGTCGGCCGTGTGACCCAAGTTAGTAACCTCCCTGATTTTCACATGGCCAGGCACATGGGCGTGTCTTGTGGCCGTGTGGACAAGTTAGTATGTATGCTCTGTATCGCCACGGCCTAGACATATGGGCGTGTCTAATGCTGTGTAAGGCACACGGCCTGTTCACACGGGTGTGTGACCTCTGTAACATAGAAAATTATTAAGTTTCAAAAAAATTTTGTATATGATCAGTTTAATCCTAACCTCTTCTTAATGCATGTTTAGGGTCTCGTTGACCTAAGTGAGGGACTCTGTGATGTTGATTGACTGTGGTGCTTTGATGTTTGTCAATTGATAGTAAAATGTTTTGATATGTCCGGTAATGCCTTTTAACCTAGTCCAGCGACGGATAGGGTTAGGGGTGTTACATTGTTATAGTTTAAAAACGCAGTCATGTTTTTAGGGAAACCTTTGTCTGCATAAAAACCGTTATTTTAATAAAACAATTTTACCAAAGCATTCAAATTGACAAACAATCCAAAAATAAACAATTAAAAACCAAACTGTCCAGAGGGTCCCTAAAATTACACCTTTCACATAAATCAGAAAAAAAAAAGAATAAACCATAAATGTTAAGTTTAATTGTTATACGGTGGAGTGGTCATTGCTGAGTCTCTGTTGCACCGATCCATCTAAGTCTGTGGGTTACCTGAATAGAAACAAACAAACAAAGGTGAGTTTACGTAAACTCGGTGTGTAACCTAACAGAAATAGACACACAATACAAATAGAATCATATGCATTGTCAGATACAAATACAGATACAGATTTGGGCTCAGGCCCATTTCAGATACAGTAAACAAAATCCTACCCTATCCTCTACAAACCATCTTCGACCATCCCAACACACCATTTGGGGTTAAAAACACCCACCCATCCGTACACACCATATTGTGCTGTTACGACACGTATCAGATATAGTGCAGCCAAGCTGCCAGAGAATAGGCGATGATCACCATATAGAACACTTCTTCTGCGATAAATGCCACCCTAAAACAGATGCAGATAACAGTTATAGAATTAAAGAATAAACATGCTTAACATACAAAGGAACAGATAACAAACATGCTTATATAGAACAGACAAACATACATTTAGTATCCTACTCAGATCAGTCTATTAGAACTTCATCGCATACAGAATAGGGTTTATTTAATTCTTACCGACCCTATATGTAATAGCCCGTTTTAGGGTCAAATTGAAACAGTAGTTTTGGGATCACAAATCCGAAGTAGAAATATCTATTGTGATATTGTTTTAAGGTCTACAATATGACTAAATAATTGTGTGAAAATTTTGTTAAGAAATTTTATCGATAAAGTGTCCAATTTGACTAAGAGAACTAAATTGTAATAGGTGTAAAATGTATGTTCTAGAAACTATAGGTGTCTAATTGCTATGAAATTTTAAACTGGAGGTCCTTAAATGGTAATTAGACCATTATACTTTAAGTTGGACAAAAATGGACATGGTAGGGTAAAAATTCAAAGTTTGGCATTAAGGGCATTTTGGTCATTTAGGTAATAAAGACAAAATTAAACACATAAAAGATGTCACCTTCTCAATTTCATCCTTCCATGGCCGAAAATCACAAGATAAGGCATAGCTAGGGTTTGCCAAGCCTTCAAGCTCGATTGTAAGTCCATTCTAGCCCCGTTTTTAGTGATTTTTATGTTTTTGAGGTCCATGTAACCTAATCTAGCTTTTCCAAGGACTATTTTGAAGTATTGTCAAAGTCTAAAATTTTACCCATGTTATACATGCTTGTATTTTGATGTCTAATGGTAGAAAATGTATGTTAGTTATAAATAAACAACTTTTGCTAAGTGATTTTTGATAAAAATGTCAAAAAGAACTTATTTGTAAAAGTTATAAAATGAGTAGTAAAAGTATGACTAAGTGGAAAATGTGGACTGGTATGAGTATGAAAATGGTTCGGCTAGGCTTGGGTTTTGAAGAAGTTGAATACAATTCATTTTAAGAGCCTAGGTACTAAATTATAAAAAATGTGAAACACTAGGGGCAAAATTGTAATTTTTGTCATAATATGATTTTTGCTCCAAATTGAATAATGTGAGTATTAAATAAGTTAAATTTGTTATTATAGATCAAGAAAAATAAGGTTCGGACCTAGATCAGGGGAAAAACAAAGTGTTTGACGATTAGGTCCAATTCTACTATTTTTGTACCGAGGTAAGTTCATATGTAAATAATGCAATATTATATTTATACTTCAAATGCTTTAATATTGCATGAATTGTGTGATTGACTCTTCGGACATATTTGACAAAGTTTCAAAAGCGAGAAATCCCAGTTGAACCTTAGGAATAGAATAGGATATGAGTGACATGTCACTAGGAACCCCATGTGTATATGTGTTTATGTAATTCCAGTGCTGGTCTGGTACATCCTACCAATGGCTGGGTATTCCAGTATATGTTGTGGATACCTGACAGCTTGTGTGAGCAGCACTGTGTAGCTATGTCTTGACTGACAGCTTGTGTGAGCAGGCCCGTGAATAGCTCGAGTGTGAGCCTATATGTGTTATGAGATATGAGGCAGCTTTGGCTACATATGTGATACTTATATGCAAGATTTTCTGAATATCTGATAATTTTCCAAGTGTTCAATGGGAATGCCAAAGATGTGAAAGGATGTGGTTATGTTACGAGTTGGTACAACTATGTACGTAAAACTCATAAGTAATAAATTCGGTGAGTGATGAACTCGTGGTAAGGTTGTAATTGATACAAGTTATGACTATGAGATTTTAATAATATTATGTTATCCAACATCAATAAATTGTATGATTGAGGTGTGGTTAAGATGCTTATTATTTGCATATGAATTTACTAAGCTATATAGCTTACTCTCCCTTCTTTCCCTTGTCTATTGTGTCACCAAGCTAGCTCGGGTTCGGAGACCGTCGGAGATCCATTCACACTAACAACAATTATTTTGGTATCAATGAATTCAACATTTTGAGTTATGGCATGTATAGGGGACTTGTTCATTTTAATGCGTTGGCTTATATTGGTTAGAAGTTCATTTTGTATAAGGCCATTGGAAATGAGCTAATATTGGTTATAAGTATATTCATATAATGATGCCTTTCATGAATGATGTGTTGATGTCTTGGTTATGGATGTTTGGTTGTATGTATATGCTTGGATTGGTGCAATGTTATGTTGTGTAGGTGTGTACATTAAAGGGTGGCAAAATGGCTTGGTAAATAGCCTTATTGTTGTACATACGGGTAGACAAACGGGCCTCGTAAAAATTTTTAAATTTCTCAGTTTAGTCCTGAACCACTTCCAATGCACGTTTTAGGCCTCGTAGGCTCGTATCAAGGACTTTATGATTTAATGCAAATGGTTTTAATTTGGACGCAAACTTGTAACCTAAAATTGTATGTTTGTTTGTGTAATATGTCCGGTAATGCCTCGTACCCTGTTCCAGCATTGAATACAGATAAGGGGTATTTTATTTAGTGCCATTAGAGTTACGATTTAGCCGATTCTCGGACTAACGTAGCGTGTCTAAAAGTCTAACTATAATTCCATGAATAAACTGTGATAGTGTGGTGACTCCTGACAATTTTAAATTGTGTTTTCATATAGGAAATGGATCCCGATCGAGATGTAGCTGATAAGGTAAAAAGTAATGCGCTGGCTCCTACTTAAGGGGCAGGGCCATCTGAAAGTATACCTCCCATGGTTAGTTAGGGAGGAAGGGCTAGGGAAGCGTTGCTCCACATGATTGACAAGTGATATTCAGAGATTGTTCGAACAAATCTGACTGCTCAACATCCTCCACCCCCTCTTTATCCCCAACCGATTCCTGTAGCTCCTCAAGGTATGGAATTGGTAAGACTGAATAAGCCTGTAGTTCATAAGATTCGAAAGTAAGGGGCTGAAGAATTTAGAGCGAATGTAGATGATGACCCTGAGAGAGCCGAGTTCTGGCTTGAGAACACTGTCAGGGTATTTGATGAGTTATCATGTACACCCGACGAATGCTTGAAATGTGCTATATAATTATTGAGGGACACAACATATCATTGGTGGAAGACACTAGTATTTGTGGTACCGAGAGAGAGGGTTAAATGGGAATTCTTTCAAGAGGAATTCTGAAAGAAATATATTAGTCAGCGGTTCATCGATCAGAAATGTAAAAAATTTCTTGAGTTGAAATAGGGCCGAATGTCAATAGCAGAGTATGAGTGAAAATTTGTCAGGCTCAGTAAGTATGTCCGAGAGTGTGTTTCCTCTGAGGCTATTATGTGTAAAAGGTTCAAAGATGGGTTGAATGAGGACATTAGACTATTTGTTGGAATCTTAGAACTAAAAGAATTGGTTGTATTAGTTGAACGAGCTTGCAAAGCTGAAGAACTAAGCAAGGAGAAAAGAAAGGCTGATGAGTAAGTCATTTCAATCTCAGTCAAAGAAATCTAGATAAATGTATTCTCGTTCAAATGTTTCAGCTGGGTATTCACACAAAGATCGTGGGAAAAAATATTCGGGTCCTAAAGCTCAAGCTACTTCAATGGCAAGTGTGGGTAATGTTAGGTCTAATAGACCTGAATGTCAGCATTGTAGTAGACGACATCCCGACGAGTGCAGAATGAATGACCGAGCTTGTTTCAAGTGTGGTTCTTAAGAGCATTTTATCCGAGATTGCCCTGGGATGGTTGAGGAAGAAAAATTTCAGAGTACAAGACCGAGTAATACTACTAATAGAGGTAGGCCACTGAGAAATACTAGGAATGAAACTAGCAATAAAGGTGTCACGAAGGATTCAACTGTGAGATCCGAAGCTAGAGCACCTACTAGAGCTTGTGCCATACATGCTCGTAAGGATGCGTCATCTCCCGATGTGATTACCGATACATTTTCTCTTTATGATACTAATGTTATTGCATTGGTCGATCCTAGATCGACTCATTCTTATGTTTGTGTGAATTTGGTATCTAGCAAGAATTTGCCTGTTGAGGTTACTGAGTTTGTGATTAAAGTGTCAAACCCCTTAGGCAAATATATGCTAGTTGATAAAGTTTGCAAGAATTTTTCTTTGATTATTCGAGGTCACTATTTTTTGACTGACTTATTGTTGTTGCCATTTGAGAAATTCGATGTTATTTTGGGTATGGGCTAGTTGACACTGTATGATGCCATAGTAAATTGTAGATAGAAAACTATTGAATTGAAATGTGAAAATGGTGAAGTTCTTTGGGTTGAAACCGATGAATCAAGTGAATTGCCTGTTGTGATTTCGTCTATATCTGCTCAAAGATATGTAAGGAAAGGTTGTAAAGCTTATCTTGCTTATGTGTTGAATACAAAGATGTTTGAATTGAAAATTGAATCAGTGTCGGTAGTTTGTGAATATCTAGATGTGTTTCCAGAAGACTTGCTTGGGTTACCTTTGATCAGAGAGGTTGAGTTTGCCATTGATTTAGTACCTAGGACTTCACCGATATTGATTGCTCTGTATAGGATGACTCTAACTAAATTGAAAGAACCGAAAGCTTACTTTCAAGAGTTGACAGATAAGGGTTTTGTGAGATCGAGTTTTTCTCCTTGGGGTGCTCCAGTGTTATTTGTAAAGAAGAAAGATCGATCTATGATGCTTTGTATCGATTACCGACAACTTAACAAGGTGACTATAAAGAACAAGTATCCTTTGTCGAGGATTGATGACATGTTTGATCTGTTAAAAGGAGCAACGATATTCTCGAAGATTGATTTGAGATCTGGCTACTATCAGTTGAGAGTTAAAGAATTGGATGTGCCGAAAACCACTTTCAGGACAAGGTGAGGGCATTATGAATTTCTTTTTATGCCTTTCGGACTAACTAATGCTCTGCCATTTTTATAGACTTGATGAATCAAATTTTCTGACCGTATTTAGATGAGTTTTTGGTTGTATTCATTGATAATATCCTGATTTATTCTCGAGATGAGCCTGAGCATGCCAAACATTTAAGAATTGTATTGCAGACTTTGAGAAATAAGAAATTGTTTGCTAAATTCAGTAAAAGTGAGTTTTGGCTCCAAGAAGTCAAATTTTTGGGACATGTCGTTTCGAGTTATGGTATTCGGGTTTATCCAAACAAGATTTTAGTAATTGTTGATTGGAAACCTCCGAGGAATGTATTCAAGGTTAGAAGCTTTTTGGGTTTAGCCGGTTATTACCGATGTTTTGTCAAAGGATTTTCGATGATTGCTACTCCTATGACCAAGTTGTTCCAAAAAGATGTTAAATTTGAATGGTCTGAAAAATGTCAACAAAGTTTTGAGAAATTGAAAGCATTATTGACTGAGGCGCCAGTTTTAGTGCAACCTGAATCAGGAAAAGAATTTGTAATTTATAGCGATGCTTCATTGAATGGTTTGGGTTGTGTGCTGATGCAAGAGGGCAAAGTGATAGCTTATTCCTCGAGACAGTTGAAACTGCATGAGAAGAATTATCTGACGCACGATTTGGAACTGGCCGCCATTATTTTTGCCTTGAAAATTTGGCGTCATTATTTGTACGGTGAGAAATGTCATATTTTTACTGATCATAAGAGTTTAAAATATTTGATGACTCAGAAAGATCTGAACTTGCGACAATAGAGATGGCTCCAGTTACTGAAAGATTATGAATTAGTGATTGACTATCATCCGGGAAAGGCGAATGTAGCGCAAATACCTTGAGAAAAAAGTCCTTGTTTGATTTGAGAGCTCTGAATACGAAACTAAATTTGTCTAATGATGGTTCAATTTTGGCCAAGATGAGAGCTAGACTAGTATTTCTTCAGCAAATTTGTGAAGCTCAAAAAAATGATAGTGAATTGCAAGGAAAAAGAGCTTAGTGTAAATTGGGTAGTGATTTAGACTTTCAGATCAATTCGGGTAATTGTTGGATGTTCTGAGATAGAGTAAGTGTACCAAAAAATGATGAACTTATTCAAAAAATTTTACACGAAGCACACAGTGGTTGTTTATCAGTTCATCCAGGTAGTACAAAAATGTATAATGATTTGAAGAAATTGTATTGGTGTCAGGTATGAAACGAGATATTTCGGAGTTTGCCTCGAGATGTTTAATTTGTCAACAAGTAAAAGCCGAACACCAAGTGCCTTCGGGTTTACTTCTGCCAGTGATGGTACCCTAGTGGAAATGGGATAGGATTGCGATGGACTTCGTAACAGGTTTGCCTTTGACTCTGAAAAAGAAAGATGCTATTTGGGTTGTTCTTGACAGATTGACAAAATTAGCTCATTTTATTCCGGTACATACCGATTATTCACTTGATAAGCTAGCTGAGTTGTACATTGCTGACATTGTGAGATTGCACGGAGTGCCTATTTACATTATTTCAGATAGAGATCCGAGATTTACTACACGATTTTGGAAGAAGTTGCAAGAAGCTTTGGGTACAAAATTAAACTTTAGTACCGCATTGCATCCACAAACCGATGATCAATTTGAAAGAACGATTTAGATTCTCGAAGATATGCTTCATTGTTGTGTTTTAGAGTTCCAAGGTAGTTGGGAGAAATATCTACCTTTAGTCAAATTTACTTATAACAATAGTTTTAAGTCGAGTATAAAGATAGCACCATATGAAGCATTGTATGGCCACAAGTGTCGATATACTGGATCGAGCTCGGTGAGAGACAGATTCACGAGGTTGATTTAGTTAGAGAAACTGAAGAGAAAGTGAAAGTGATTCGTGATTGTTTGAAAGCCACTTCTGATAGACAGAAATCGTATGCGGATTTGAAACGAAAAGATATTGAATTTCAAGTCAGTGATAAGGTATATTTGAAAGTGTCTCCGTGGAAGGAAATTCTTAGATTTGGTCACAAAGGTAAACTGAGTCCATGTTTTATTGGTTCGTATGAGGTTATTGAAAGAATAGGGCTGGTGGCATATCAGTAAGCTTCACCAACAAAGTTGTAAAGGACTCATAATGTGTTTCATGTGTTGATGTTGCAATGATAACGTTCTGATCTTTCACATGTGATTTCACCGATAGAAGCTGAGATTCGACCTGATATGACTTATAGTGAAGAATCGATCAAGATTTTAGCTCGAGAAGTTAAGCAGTTGAGAAATAAAAGCATAGCTATAGTGAAAGTTTTGTGGCAACGACATGGGGTCAAAGAGGCTACGTGGGAACCTAAGGAAGCTATGAGAAAATAGTACTCAAACCTATTTCCTAGTCAGATTTGCGAGCATGAAAATCCCTAAAGAGGGGAGAGTTGTAACAACCCGTTGTAGGGTGAAATTGGAACAGTGATTTCTGGACCACAAATCCAAAGTAGGAATATTTATTGTGATATTATTTAAAGGTCTATAGTACGATTGAATGATTGTGTCAAAATTTCGTTAAGAAATTTTTCGATAAGATGTTCAATTTGACTAAGAGGACTAAATTGTAATAGGTGTAAAATGTATGTTCTAGAAGCTAGAGGTGTCTAATTGCTATGAAATTTTAAATTGGAGGTCCTTAAATGGTAATTAGACAATTATACTTCAAGTTGGACAAAAATGGACATGATATGTAAAATGTCAAAATTTGGCATTAAAGACATTTTGGTCATTTGGGTAATAAAGACAAAATTAAACACATAAAAGATGTCATCTTCTCAATTTCATCCTCCCATGGCCGAAAATCACAAGAGAAGGCATAGCTAGGATTGCCAAGCTTTCAAGCTCGATTGTAAGTCCGTTCTAGCCCCGTTTTTAATGATTTTTATGTTTTTGAGATCCATATAACCTGATCTAGCTTTTCCAAGGACTATTTTGAAGTATTGTCAGTCTAAAATTTTACCCATGTTAGACATGCATGTATTTTGATGTCTAATGGTAAAAAATGTATGTTAGTTATAAGATAAACAACTTTTGCCAAGTGATTTTCGATAAAAATGTCAAAAAGATTTCATTTGTAAAAGTTATAAAATGAGTAGTAAAAGTGTGATTAAGTGAAAAATGTGGGCTGGTATGAGTATGAAAATGGTTCAACTAGGCTTGGGTTTTGAAGAAGTTGAATACATTTCATTTTAAGAGCCTAGGGACTAAATTATAAAAAATGTGAAACATTAGGGGCAAAATTGTAATTTTTGCCATAATATGTTTTTTGTTCCAAATTGAATAATGAGAGTATTAAATGAGTTAAATTTGTTATTATAGATCAAGGAAAACGAGGTTAGGACCTAGATCAAGGGAAAAGCAAAGTGTTTGACGATTAGGTCCAATTCTACTATTTTTGTACCGAGGTACGTTCATATGTAAATAATGCAATGTTATATTTATGTTTCAAATGCTTTAATATTGCATGAATTGTGTGATTGACTCTTTAGACGTGTTCGGCAAAGTTTCAACAAGCGAGAAATCCTGGTTGAACCTAAAGAATAGAATAGGATACGAGTGACATGTCACTAGGAACCCCATGTGTATATGTGTTTGTGTGATCCGGGTGCTGGTCTTGTACGTCCTACCAGTGGCTAGGTATTCTGGCATATGTTGCGGATGCCTGTTAGATTGTGTGAGCAGCATTGTGTAGCTACGTCCTGACTGACAGCTTGTGTGAGCAGGCCCATGAATAGCTAGAGTGCGAGCCTATATGTGTTATGAGATATGAGGTAACTTTTATGTGGCACTTATGTGCAAGATTTTCCGTGTAATATCCTGATTTTAGGCCTAGTCAGAATAGCGGTTTCGTGACCACAAAATCCAAGATAGAAATAATTATTTTCTGATTATTTTGAGGTCTATGATATGATTGCATGATTGTGTGAAAATTTCGTGAAGAAATTTTATGCATAAAGTGCTTAAATTGAAATTAGGGACTAAATCGAATAATTTGTAAAACTTGCATTCTAGAAGTTTCTAGTATGAAATTGTTTTGAAATATTAATTAGGAGGTCTTAAATAGCAATTTTATCAATTTCTAAGTCTATTGACAAAAATTGGACATGGATGGAATTTTGGAAAGTTTAGTAGTAGTAAGGGCATTTTGGTCATTTAGGGGCAAAATGAATTAAAATACAAAATTAAAAGCCAATTTTGCTCATCTTCAACCCCATGGCCGAATATAGCAAGGAGAAACCATGGCTAGGGTTTTTCAAGCTTCCAAGCTCGATTGTAAGTCCGTTCTAGCCTCATTTTTAATGATTTTTACGTTTTTGGAGTCCCGGTAGCTCGATTAAGCTTATGCTAACAATAATTCAACCAAGGGTTCATATTGGAAAAATACCCATAGGTGAAATTTGTGTATTTTGGTGTTTTATGATAGAATATGAGGTTTTAAATTATGTTAGACAACTTGTACTACTCGATTTTAAGTGAAAACGAGCAAAAGGGCTTAATCGGTAAAAATACCTAATAGTCATAAGTACATGTTAAAGTGAGAATTTGATGTTTCCATAAAAGGGAAAAATGATCAGCATGTCATAAAACATAAGAAAATAGGCTGAAGTTTAATTTACGAGCTTTGGGGAAAAAGTGTAAATATGCAAAAGTTTAGGGGCAAAATTGTAATTTTTTCAAAATATGATTTTGGGTCAATTTGAATAATGTGAGTCCTAATTAGGCTATATTTTAAATGATAGAGCAAGGAAAACTGAAATTCGGGCTAAAATGGAAAAATACCAAGTTGTGGACGAAATGGTAAAAGTAGCCATTTTCGCATACGAGGTAAGTTCATGTGTAAATAATGTAGCATAATTGTTATTTTTAAGTTATTGATGTTAATTATATGATATGCTGATTTTTTTATCCTGAAATATTATGCTTTGTGGTTAATGTTGAGTAATATGCAAATTATGTTTACTACTTGATAAATATGAATTGCTACCGAGTATCGGTTTCGATATTCCATGGAAGACGGCAATGTGAGATCGAGGAAAAAAGCCCGTTTGAACCTTACGAATAGATTAGGATACAAGTGACATGTCACTAGGATGGTTGAGCATTCGAACTCATTGAGTTGAGTCCGAGTTCACTTATGGATGCGAATGTCCGAACTCGTTGAGTTGAGTCTGAGTTCGTGAAATGTAACTAGGCATCCGAACTCGTTGAGTTGAGTCCGAGTTCACTTATGGATGCGAACGCCCGAGCTCGTTGAGTTGAGTCTGAGTTCACTTAGGGGCGGGTTACATGATTTCTTGATTACATATGAGGCACTTATATGCAAATTATCCGTGTATCCGAGTTGTATTCCGATGTGTTCAACTGGTGAAATTTCTAGTGAAATGAAAGAACACTTAAGATGCAAGCGACGTTTTGGTAAGTGTTGTGAAATGGACACTCTGGGCAGGTATGTTCTTAACCCTCGGGTTGATAATAGATACAACAACGATAAGGTAGTAAGATGATGAATGATGTTTAGAAATATGATATATGTTTTGGTGATACCATGCTAAAGTTGTTTGGTATATTTGTATTGTTATGTTACTTGTTATTTACATATGAACTTACTAAGCATTTATGCTTACTCCCTCCTCTTTATTTACTGTAGTTTTGAACAAGCCAGCTCGGGAATTGGGACGGGTCGAAGGTTCGGTCACACTATCCAAAGGACTTTCATCTGGGTAAATGGCTTGTAAAACTTAAGTATGGCATGTATAGCAATATATTTATTTTCTGTAAATAATTTTATGATATGGCCATGATTGGTTGAGAAAATGTTTGATATTGATAAGTCATGGTGATGGTTAAATTTAGATCATGTTTGATATCATGGAAGTTTAATAGGTTATCTAGTTCATAACAACTCATGAAAAGATGAAATTTGCCTTAAAACAGAATATTGCTGCAGCAATGACATGAATTTGAAAAATCACTAAAAATAGTATAAATGGAATTAAATGATGAGAAAGTGATGAAATTGAAGCTTAATGAGTCTATTTTCATATGGATAAAAAAAAGACAGGCATATAAATTATACTTTATGAGATATTTGAAGACTTGTGAAACAGGGCCAGAGTGATTTCTGGATCCTCTTTTCTAAATTTAAAAATTCATAATAAATTGTAAAAACATAATTAGAAGCCATTATTTATATTTACAGATTCCTTATCGAGTCTAGTTTTAATAGAAATAAACCTCTAGTCATTGAAATTCTGTATAGAGAGATATCAAATTCGTAATACACAGATGTCGGAGCAGTCGAACCCTGAAACAGGGGAGACTTTAACTAATAAACTGTACTAATTGGCCCAACCAAAAATTCTAGAAAAATATTATTAAATAGATATATGAGTCTATATTTAAGGAAAATCTACGGATCTTGATTTTGAGTTTCGTAACTCGAGATATGATTTTTTCTTGTAACTGTGACGTGAGTAGCTAGAAAGCTGTGAATGTAGAAACAAAAGATTTGAAGTTCTTAATTTGATAAATTATGTTCGGTAACTCCTCAAGCTCGACTCCGGTGACTGTTTTGGGCATGGGGGCATTACATTTAGTGGTATCAGAGCAGGTTTAGTCGGTTCTCGGACTAACCTAGCATGTGTAAAAGTTTAGCTATACATGTCACTGATCTATGATAGTGTGATGTCTTCCGACGCGTATCAGTACCGTCTTATTTAGACAGGGTACTCTCCAACCGAGCTGCGCTGACCATGTTCAATGTTATGCGAAGGTATTTGAGTAAAGTTATGATTATGATAAGTCTCGGTTCAGAAAAGTATGAATAAAAGTTTATGATACATATGTGATAATATGTGAGATGAAAGTTCATGTTGTGATAAATATCTATATTTGCTTAATGCTCATACGATGTAGTGTATGTGGCTTACTTGATAAGATGAACGGAATAAATAGAAAGTAGTGGAGGTATGAATAAAGGTCATAATATCATGATACGAATGAAATGTCCTTGTCTTGATTGGACGTTGAATGTTGATGAATGTTAATGATATACAATTTTTTATGAGATAAAGGATTATAATGAAATGAACTTATCTATGTTAAATTGTTGGACTGAATTATATGATTGTAATTATATGTACATGATGATGCACGAAATGAAAGTTGTGATTGTGATGCAAATATCTATGTTTGTTTGGCCTTATATGATGTCGTGAGCATGAATTAATTTAATTAAATGAATGGATAAGTAAAGCTATCTAGAAAACATAGAATGTATGCATAACTATACTGTCTAAATGGGACAATAGGAAAATTGGTGTAAGCCAACATGAATGAATGACATGATTTTGATGATGTTGCTATGATGATGGGAGTTGTGTCATATGTGTATGTATAAAAAAGTCGAGTCAGAGGTCCTACAACCCCTCCCCCTACCAAAGTGGTACTTATAATGGAATTTCATGAGATTTGTATTGAATAAGTTTTCGTTGAGAACCCAAAGTGTTCAGTGATAGAATAATTATAAGTATGATCAAAGATTGAAAATGAGCTGATAAGTAAAGTCAGAGCCAGTAAAGTATCGGATTGACGTAAAGATTATTGGAGTTATGCACTGTCCCAGTTAGAAAAGGAATTCTCCTTGGTAAACTGAATTACTCAGGTGCAAGGTCGAGAAAAGTGTAAATCGAAATTTATTCAGAATTGGCCTTCTTTAGTGAATGGTTTAATATGAAATTTGTGACGGCAGAACTAGTTGGGGAAATGATAATTGAAATGTGACCTATCTGAGTGTGACAGTTATGACTGGACAGATTTAGCAGTCTCTTTTGAGATGTTCTATGTGTTTACCCGTTCTCAGAAATATTTCTATGGCTATTGATCTTCTGAAGAAATTCTTGTAATATGGGAATGTCTTTTAATCCTGGTGTTGGATGAAAGCATTGGTAGTCTGACTGGTTTATAATTTATATAGCTCTATTTCATCGGGTATTCTATTCCATTTCGTCTGATAAGAATTGATGAGAGAATACATATGATATTATGATTCTGTTTCTTCTACTTGATGCTTCATATGATATATATGTATGGGAAGATATATTGTTCTTGTTATATTTGATTCCAGTGGGATTAAATGATGTTTTCTTTTGGACTTTCTTTCTTTGAAGAATTATCGAGGTATTCTGTATTTTCTCTATGAGTTTGGTTTTCGATTCTCCAGCATAGTATCGTATCTTGGATTTCTTTATTCGGTTTCCTTGTTATCTTTGTTTCATAATTTGTCAATTATGACTCGTGTTCGAAGTGCATTCTTCAGCTCGTGCTAATCATGTCAAATATGACTATACTTCTAATTTTATCTTGGTAATGTGGTGATTTTAGTATTGGGATTTTTTTTCTAATTTCTGTGTAATGATTTGACATCAGTAAAGGCATAGGTGATAAACGTGCGAGTTTCAGTCGGTATGGTGAATTAATTATTTGAAAGATTTCATGTGACAATTATGCCAGGATTATTTTTCTCAAGTCTGATAATATAATTTCATTTTTGTACTGATAAAAGAGTAAATAGTCTGAACGAGAAGTGTATATTTATTAGAAAGAGTTGGATATTAGTTAAAGTCACTACGAATGATAAGGTTTTCGTCTTGTGAAAGCTGAAAAGTTTATTACATGTTGACAAAGTTTGGATAGATGAGCATATTGGTAACCGAAGCGTCTGAACTAGACTAGTCTACATTGAGTAAAGACTTTCTGACTTTCAGTATTGTACCGTTTTATGAATTGTGATGTGTTTCAAGACAGTGAGGTAATGTGATAGTTTAGAGCTTTCGATGTTACATAAAATCGGAGTTGTTAAAGGGGTTAAAGCCGAGCATTGAAATCTATCAAAATTATCCTTGCCAGTGTTGATATTGGGATGGAAATGAGAAGGATTATTCTTGAGGCCATATCAGAATTATTTCCATGGCGGAAAGAGGAAAATGTGATGTATCCTATTGTTAAATGTTTGGCGAGATCTATAAATCATATCGGTATTGAATGAATTCCTACTCATCAGATTCATGGAATTTCAGGTCTTTTTGATTGTTTAATTTCTTGGAATTCTAGTCTCCATTAAAATTGAGATCTGGTTTTATGTCAAGATGACAAGGGAAACGGAGAAGGGTTGAAAATTTAAGAACAATTAAGAGATGAGTACGTAAACTTTCAGAATATATGAGAAATTAATGAGATATATTGGAGGCACTGCCTGAGTGAAAGTTCTTCAGCACCGAATATGAAATTGAGCAATCTAAGTGAAGACCACTTTTCTGGTAAGATTTTCGGGGACGAAAATCCCTAAAGGGGGGAGAGTTGTAATATCCTAATTTTGGGCCTAGTCGGAATAGCGGTTTCGTGACCACAAAATCTGAGATAGAAATAATTATTTTATGATTATTTTGAGGTCTATGATATGATTGCATGATTGTGTGAAAAATTCGTGAAGAAATTTTATGCATAAAGGGCTTAAATTGAAATTAGGGACTAAATCGAATAATTTGTAAAACTTGCATTCTAGAAGTTTCTAGTATGAAATTGTTTTGAAATATTAATTAGGAGGTCTTAAATAGCAATTTTATCAATTTCTAAGTCTATGGACAAAAATTGGACATGGATGGAATTTTTGGAAAGTTTAGTAGTAGTAAGGGCATTTTGGTCATTTAGGGGTAAAATGAATTAAAATACAAAATTAAAAGCCAATTTTGCTCATCTTCAACCCCATGGCCGAATATAGCAAGGAGAAACCATGGCTAGGGTTTTTCAAGCTTCCAAGCTCGATTGTAAGTCCGTTCTAGCCTCGTTTTTAATGATTTCTACGTTTTTGGAGTCCCAGTAGCTCGATTAAGCTTCTGCTAACAATAATTCAACCAAGGGTTCATATTTGGAAAAATACCCATAGGTGAAATTTGTGTATTTTGGTGTTTTATGATAGAATATGAGGTTTTAAATTATGTTAGACAACTTGTACTACTCGGTTTTAAGTGAAAACGAGCAAAAGGGCTTAATCGGTAAAAATACCTAATAGTCATAAGTACATGTTAGAGTGAGAATTTGATGTTTCCATAGAAGGGAAAAATGATCAGCATGTC
Organism: Gossypium hirsutum; assembly: GCF_007990345.1. Taxonomy (NCBI): domain Eukaryota; kingdom Viridiplantae; phylum Streptophyta; class Magnoliopsida; order Malvales; family Malvaceae; genus Gossypium; species Gossypium hirsutum. The sequence continues at coordinate 71,166,185 of NC_053434.1, read as the reverse complement.
ATAAAACATAAGAAAATAGGCTGAAGTTTAATTTACGAGCTTTGGGGAAAAAGTGTAAATATGCAAAAGTTTAGGGGCAAAACTGTAATTTTTTCAAAATATGATTTTGGGTCAATTTGAATAATGTGAGTCCTAATTAGACTATATTTTAAATGATAGAGCAAGGAAAACTAAAATTCGGGCTAAAATGGAAAAATACCAAGTTGTGGACGAAATGGTAAAAGTAGCCATTTTCGCATACGAGGTAAGTTCATGTGTAAATAATGTAGCATAATTGTTATTTTTAAGTTATTGATGTTAATTATATGATATGCTGATTTTTTTATCCTGAAATATTATGCTTTGTGGTTAATGTTGAGTAATATGCAAATTATGTTTACTACTTGATAAATATGAATTGCTACCGAGTATCGGTTCCGATATTCCATGGAAGACGGCAATGTGAGATCGAGGAAAAAAGCCCATTTGAACCTTAGGAATAGATTAGGATACAAGTGACATGTCATAGGATGGTTGAGCATTCGAACTCATTGAGTTGAGTCCGAGTTCACTTATGGATGCGAATGTCCGAACTCGTTGAGTTGAGTCTGAGTTCGTGAAATGTAACTAGGCATCCGAACTCGTTGAGTTGAGTCCGAGTTCACTTATGGATGCAAACGCCCGAGCTCGTTGAGTTGAGTCTGAGTTCACTTAGGGGCGGGTTACATGATTTCTTGATTACATATGAGGCACTTATATGCAAATTATCCGTGTATCCGAGTTGTATTCCGATGTGTTCAACGGGTGAAATTTCTAGTGAAATGAAAGAACACTTAAGATGCAAGCGACGTTTTGGTAAGTGTTGTGAAATGGACACTCTGGGCAGGTATGTTCTTAACCCTCGGGTTGATAATAGATACAACAACGATAAGGTAGTAAGATGATGAATGATGTTTAGAAATATGATATATGTTTTGGTGATACCATGCTAAAGTTGTTTGGTATATTTGTATTGTTATGTTACTTGTTATTTACATATGAACTTACTAAGCATTTATGCTTACTCCCTCCTCTTTATTTACTGTAGTTTTGAACAAGCCAGCTCGGGAATTGGGACGGGTCGAAGGTTCGATCACACTATCCAAAGGACTTTCATCTGGGTAAATGGCTTGTAAAACTTAAGTATGGCATGTATAGCAATATATTTATTTTCTGTAAATAATTTTATAATATGGCCATGATTGGTTGAGAAAATGTTTGATATTGATAAGTCATGGTGATGGTTAAATTTAGATCATGTTTGATATCATGGAAGTTTAATAGGTTATCTAGTTCATAACAACTAATGAAAAGATGAAATTTGCCTTAAAACAGAATATTGCTGCAGCAATGACATGAATTTGAAAAATCACTAAAAATAGTATAAATGGAATTAAATGATGAGAAAGTGATGAAATTTAAGCTTAATGAGTCTATTTTCATATGGATAAAAAAAGACAGGCATATAAATTATACTTTATGAGATATTTGAAGCCTTGTGAAACAGGGCCAGAGTGATTTCTGGATCCTCTTTTCTGAATTTAAAAATTCATAATAAATATTAAAAACATAATTAGAAGCCATTCTTTATATTTAAAGATTCCTTATCGAGTCTAGTTTTAAGAGAAACAAACTTCGTAGTCATTGAAATTCTGTATAGAGAGATATCTGATTCGTAATACACAGATGTTATAGCAGTCGAACCCGGAAATAGGGGAGACTTTAACTAATAAATTCTACTAATTGGCCCAACCAAAAATTCTAGAAAGAAATTATTAAATAGATATATGAGTCTAGATTTATGGAAAATTTACAGATCTTGATTTTGAGTTTCGTTACTCGAGATATGATTTTTCTTGTAACTGTGACGTGAGTAGCTAGAAAGCTGTGAATGTAGAAACAAAAGATTTGAAGTTCTTAATTTGATAAATTATGTTCGGTAACTCCTCAAGCTCGACTCCGGTGACGGTTTCGGGCGTGGGGGCGTTACAATTCGAGTATCCGATAATATTACAAGTGTTCAACGGGAATGCCAAATATGTAAAAGGATGTGGTTATGTTATGAGTTGGTACATGTATGTATGTAAAATTCATAAGTAATAAACTCGATAAGTGATAAACTCGTGGTAAGGTTGTAATTGATGCAAGTTATGACTATGAGATTTTAATAACATTATGTTATCCCACATTATATAAATTGTATGATTGAGGTGTGGTTAAGATGCTTATTATTTGCATATGAATTTACTAAGCTATACTCCCTTTTCTTTCCCTTATCATATAGTGTCACCAAGCTAGCTCGGGTTCAGAAACCATCGTAGATCCATTCACACTATCAACAATTATTTTGGTATCAATGAATTCAACATTTTGAGTTATGACATGTATAGGGGACTTGGTCATTTTGTTATGTGTCATAATTGATTTGGCCAAATGTGTTGGCTTATATTGGTTAGAAGTTCATTTTTTATAAGGCCATTGGAAATGGGCTAGTATTGGTTATAAGTATATTCATATAATGATGCCTTTCACGAATGATGTGTTGATGTCTTGGTTGTGGATGTTTGGTTGTATGTATATGCTTGGATTAGTGCCATGTTATGTTGTGTAGGTGTGTGCATTAAATGGTGGCAAAATGGATTGGTAAATAGCCTTATCGTTGTCCACACGGGTAGACACAGGGGCGAGTGTCTAGGCCGTGTGCGACACACGGTTTGCCCTACAAGCATGTGTTTAGGCCGTGTGTCCCCTGCACCTTCGTTTTGAGAAACAGAATGCTCAGAATTGAGCACATGGGAAGAGACACGGACGTGTGTACCAGCCGTGTGGATGACACGGTCTTGAACACGAGCGTGTGCCCTGGCAGAGTGAAGTCTGCACCTATTTTATGAAAATTAATATTCCACACGGCATAGCACACGGACGTGTGATTTGGCCGTGTGGTGTAAATTTGTTCATGAGTTACAAGTCAGAGAGTTACACAGGGTAACGGGCATGTCCCATGTCCACAGGGGCGTGTGACCCCTGTTTAGTGGAAAATTTTCTAAGTTTAGTAAAAATTTCTAAAGTTTTCAGTTTAGTCCAAAACCACTTCCAATACACGAGGTCCATATCAGGGACTATATGATTTAATGCAAATGGTTTTAATTTGGATGCAAACTTATAACTTGAAATTGTATGTTTGTTCATGTAATAAGTCCGGTAATGCCTCGTACCCTGTTTCAGCATTGAATACGGGTAAGGGGTGTTACATCATATAGCCCAACAGTCGATTGAGGCGACCCATACGACCCTAGGAAAAATAATAGAATTATGGGCACCCATGCCCGTGTGGGCCCACACGCTCGTGTGGCCTACACGTCCAGATTGGCTTACCCTTTTGGCCCACATGGTCTGGCCCAAGAATCCATACGCTCGTGTGTCATGCCCATATGGGCCCACATACCCGTGTAGCCCACACGCCTAAACTGACCTTTGCCCGTGTGGCCCCTACGGCCACACTTGAGCCACCACACATGCATGCCTTCCTCGACCAGATGCTCATGTTCTTTCACATGGCCGTCCACACGGGTGACCACACGCCCGTATGGCATCGACAGTAAGGTTTTCACTTTTGCCAACAATTGTTTTTCTACGTTCCAAGTACACATCTGGTATGTTTGAAGCAAAAACACTCCCGAGGCCAACCACACTTGAAAATCAGAATACCCAACACTCAAATTTAGTAAATACTTGCGAACTATAATGAAATTAATCCACAATCGGAACTTCACAACACCCAACACGTATTCGTAAACTTATTGATAAGAAACCCTAACTTTCAGATTGTTGCAGGAGTTCCAACCGATTCTCACCCTTTCCCTAGGCTAAGAATAAAGAGAACAATCACCATCAAAATACTAGCCACGAAACCTGAAGATTCTACCCATACAATACTTATCGAATGAACACCACCGAAAATAGCACAAAGTGAGGCGTAATGGAAAAATCAAAAAAAGAGGAAGCCAAGAAGAAAATACATTCGACAGAGGAGCAGGGAAACTAAACGTCAAGAAGAAAGATGAATTTTTTTTTGAGGGGAACAAAAGATAAAAATAAAATCTAATATAGTTATCAGGATTTCCCTCAAATTTCTCCCCACAATCCCTCTAACAACCACTACTCAAAGTTTCATTTCTACCGAAACCCTCTCAAGCAACTGCGTCAATATTAATACCCATGCTTGCGCAGGATTCGAACACCGGACCCCCCAAACACACAGACTCCCTTACCACTTGTAATTGCCCGTTTTTGGGCCTAGTCAGAATAGTGGTTTCAGGACCACAAATTTGATAAGGAAAAATTTGTTTTTATTATATTTTTATGCTCTACGATTTTATGAAATGATTTCGTGAAAATTTTGTTAGAAAATTTTAACATTTGGCACTCAATTTAGTCAAAAGGACTAAATTGTAAAAAGTGCAAAACTTGAGTTCTAGAAGCTATAGGTGTCTAATTGCTATGAAATTTTAAATTGGAGGTCCTTAAATGGTAATTAGACCATTGGTTAATTTTTTGGACAAAAAGGACATTAAATTGGTGAAATAGAATATTTTTAAGTTAGGGGCATTTTGGTTATTTAGTAATTAAATGATTAAATAAACAAAATAAAAGCCAAATTTTGGTCATCTTCAACCCCTTGGCCGAAATTTTGAAGACCACCATAGCTAAGGTTTTGTTCAAGCTTTCCAAGCTCTATAGTAAGTCCGTTCTTGACCCGTTTTTAATGATTTTTATGTTTTTGAAATCCTCGTAACAAGATCTACCTTTTTCTACCATTTATTTGAGTTATGATGAAGAAATAGGTTTGACCCATGTTAGAAATTTGTGCATTTTGATGTTTAATGGTAGATTATGCATGTCTATGGTTGGAGAAACAACTTTTACTAAGTAGTTTTCGGTTAAAATGCCTAAAAGGACTAATTTGTATAAGTTATAAAATTTGTCATAAAAGTGTGATTTAGTGGAAATTGTGGGCTTCTATAGTTATGAAAATGGTTCGGCTAGGCTTAAAGTACAAAGAAATTGAATAAATTTCATTTTTCGAGCCTAGGGGCAAAAATGCAAATATGATAAGTTTAAGGGAAAAAACATAATTTTTCCATAATATAATTTTTTGGTCACAATGAATAATGTGACTAATAAATAAGCTAAATGTGATATTTTAGATCAAAGAAAACGAGGTTCAAACCTAGAATGGGGAAAAAAACGAGAAATTGACAGTTAGGTCCCTTTTTGTCATTTTGGTGTTGAGGTAAGTTCATTTGCAAATAATGCAACATGTACCATAATTTGAATGCTTTAACATTGCATGCATGATAAATAATTACATAACTAATATGTTTTATTATGTGTTTATTGCCTAAATTTTATCATGAAATATACTTTGATTATTTCATGAGTATGTGATTAGATAAATTCGATTTGGTCCAAATTTTATGGCCCGAGTTTATATGAATGTTTATGTTTAAGTCTGGTAATGCCTTGGACCCTATTCCAGCGTAGAATACGAGTAAAGGGTGTTACATTTAGTGGTATCAGAGCTATGGTTTAGTCGATTCTCGGATTAACATAACGTATGTGAGTCTAGCTATACATGCCATATTACTACTCGTGATAGTGTGATATCTCCCGACTCTAACGAAATTGTTTTGTTAAGACAGAGATGACTTCCAACCGAGCTATTTTTTGGTAATGCTGATAATGATATTGAAATGAATGAAATGTGCTTATGATGTGTCGAAATTTGGAAAGGTATGAATAGAAGTTCACGATATGTATGTGTTAATGTACGAAATGAGATAACCACAAGTTGAAAAATGTGAAAAGTGGAATGAAATGAAAGTTTATATAGTGATAAGACCATCTATGTTTGTTTGGCGTGCATATGATGTTATGTGCCCAACATATTTGATTAAGTGAATATGATAAGTAAATTTACTCAAATTGACGGAATGTGTGTTTATGTACACTTGTTTGAATAAGATAATCGAAAATTTTCGTGTAACATGACTATGTATGTTAATTAGCTTGAAATGAATTATGTAATTTTGATGGTATGATGTTGGTGATGAATGCTAAGTCATATGTGTATCCTTATGAGAGTCAAATTAGAGGCTTTACGGCCTCACCCCCTTACCAGAGTTGCTTTATAATGAAAATTCATGAGAACCATGTGGAATAAGTCCATAAGTGTGAAACTAAAGAGTTTAGTGGCGAAATAATTAGTAATGCATACAGAGATAAGAATAGTTTGGAAGGTGGAAACAATTTTGTAAGGATATCAGATTGTTCTAAAGATTATTCAGATTAAGCACTGTCACGGTTAAATAAAAAGTTAATCTCCGCTAACAACTTATTTAGATATGATGTCTAAAGTATGTGTTTGTTGAAATTTTTCCCGAATTGGTTTTCGTTAGTGAATGGAATGATGCGGGGTTTGTGATGACAGAATTAGTCAGAGAAATGATAATTAAGTAGTAAAGATGTCTGTGTGTGACAATTACAGTTGACATGAATATGATGATCTTTTTTAGGTATTCTATATATTCTTTTATCCTCAGAGATATATGTGATTGTTCATTTTCTAGTGAAATTCTTATCGTGTGAGAATGTTAGCTGACTATAATGTTAGACGAAAGTTTTGTTGGTTTGGTTGGTTCATGATCGGCATTTCTTTATCTCTTCAAAATTCTATTCTGATATGTTGGAATGAAGTGGATAGTAAAAATTTATGTGAGACTATTCTTATGTTTCTACTGATTATGGTTTTGTTTTATATATGCGGGAAATATATTATTTTTGTTATGAAGGAAGTCCAGAGTCGGTAAGCAGTGTTTTTCTTCTAGTTTTCTCTGAGAAATTATCAAGATATTTATTATCTTCTTGTGAGTTATGTTCTTAGACTTCCGGTATGGTATCATATCTTGGATTTCTTTATCTCGATTTTTCTATCATTCTTATTTCATGAATTATCAACCATGGCTTACCTTTAAAGTGTGTTCTTCAGCTTGTGATAACTATGTCTATTATGATTATGCTTCTGGTTCGATCATAGAAACATGGTGATTCTAGTATCGGGATTTCTCTAATTTTCGTGTAAGGAATTGGCTTCGGCAAAGGTATAAGTGGTGAAATCACAAGCTTCAATTTGTATGATGGATTTCTTTTCTCAGGTAAGTTAATTAAAGTCAATGCATTCAACCGGGATGTCTTTGTTTTTTTGAGCTAATACAATTGTAAAGGTCTTGATTAGCATGATAAGAGAATTTTGAAAGATTATGTGTTTGAGTTGTTTTAATAGCATGAAGAAAGGAGCATTTTGTTATATTATTATTTGATAGTCGAATTCGACTTGGTTGTTTTTATCAGAGTGAGCTGGTCAGTTGAAATGTGATTTGAGTTACATGTAGTTAAAGTATCTTTAGTTATGGTAATAAATTTTATGCATCCACGAATATATCGATGGACAGTCTGAATGAAGGATTGATATTCTAGAAAGTATGATACCGAGATATACCTATTAGATTTATTCCAATCTAATGATGTTATTATGAGTTAAAGTTGTTCTAAACGATATGGTTATCACATTTATGAAAACTAGGATGGTTTGTGCATGTTAGCAATGTTGAAAACAGTTGAAGGTATTATTAACCAAAGCTCTAGTTCTGAGTTTAGCTTGAATTGAGCAATGAATTTATGATTTTTTAGTGATGCACTAGTGAATGGATTGGAATGTGTTTTATTACTAGAATGTAAAGTGATGGTTCATGTTTTCAGACGGTTAATGTCACATTAAAAAGAACTGTTCGACCAGTGATTTAGAGACGATCACCTTTATGTCAGTATTGAGAATTTAGTGATATCTTTTATTTGAGAAAGGTGTCACATGTTCCCTGATTTCAAGAATTAAAGTATCGAATGTCATAGAAAGATTTGAAGTTAAGATAGTGTTAAAGACTTGAGCTATTGAAAGATTGCGAGTAGTTATTGATTAATCTCTGGGAAAGAAGATATAGTTACAGATGCTGAATGAAAAAAAAAATTGTTTATTTTGTGAGTGGGTTACACGATTGATCTTAATTGATGATTATCTGATATTAGCTAGATTAAAAGCTAAAGGGAAGTTTTCTTTGCAAGTTTGAGAAACTCAGAAATGTGTTAGTGAGTGATGAGCTAAATGAGTACAGTGAGGATTGACTTTTGATTCTGAACTTCAGGTTGGAGCTGATTCATGTTATTATTATTCCGAGATGAAACTTGTGTACCAAAGCTTATGTAGAAAATTTTTATACGAAGTTCACAGTAATGGCTTGTCTGTTCATCCAGAGAGTAATAAAATGTGCAGTCATATGAAGTTGATGTTATGGTAATTGCGTATGCTACATGCTATTTTTGAGCTTGTTTTCAAATGCCAATTTGTCAATAGGTAAAAGTCGAATTTCAAGAGTATTCAGGACTATCACAGTCAGTGATGATTCTAGAATGACAATGAGATAGAAACACTATAGATTTCGTATCTGAATTATCTTTATCTTCGAAAAGGAAGATGTTATCGGATTGTGATTGATCGTTCGTGTACAGATTTCTTATTTAACAAACCAGCCGAGTAAGTTGTTTCTAGGATTATTCGATTATGCGAAGTATTAGTCTCCATTATTTCGGATTGAGATCTGAGGGCTATATCCCAATTATGGAAAAAGCTATAGGAAACTATGAGTACGCAGTTGCATCTTGGCACTGTAATACATCTATAAATCGATGGTAAGTCTGAGAGAGTAATTCAAAACTTTGACGATATGCTCCAACACTGTGTGTTAAAGTTCAAAAGTGATTGGAGAGAGATATATGGGGCTAAAATTGATTCGTGATTCTGAGAAGTTAGTGAAAGTGTTTCATAAAAAGTTGAAAATAATTTCTTCTAGTAAGATTTTCGGGGACGAAAATCCCTAAAGGGGGAGAGTCATAACAACTCGATTTTTGGCCTAGTCGAAACAGTGATTTTGAGACCATAAATTTGATGAGGAAAATTTTATTTTTATTATATTTTTTGGTCTACGATTTCAAGAAATGATTTCATGAAAATTTGGTTCAAAAATTTCAACGTTTAGGCACTCAATTTAGTCAAAAGGACTAAATTGTAAAATATGCAAAACTTGAGTTCTAGAAGTTATAGGTGTCTAATTGCTATGAAATTTTAAGTTGGAGGTCTTTAAATGGTAATTATACCATTGGTTAATTTGTTGGACAAAAATGGACATGAAATTCGTGAAATAGAATATTTTTAAGTTAGAGGCATTTTGGTCATTTAGTAATTAAATGATTAAATGAACAAAATAAAAGCCAAATTTTGGTCATCTTCAACCCCATGGCTGAAATTTTGAAGACCACCATGGCTAGGGTTTTTTTCAAGCTTTCCAAGGTCCATAGTAAGTCTGTTCTTGACCCGTATTTAATGATTTTTACGTTTTTGAAATCCTCGTAACAAGATCTACCTATTTCTACCATTTATTTGAGTTATGATGAAGAACTAGGGTTTTAACCATGTTATAAATTTGTGCATTTTGATGTTTAATGGTAGATTATGAATGTTTATGGTTGGAGAAACAACTTTTACTAAGTAGTTTTCGGTAAAAATGTCTAACAGGACTAATTTGTAAAAGTTATAAAATTTGTCATAAAACTGTGATTTGGTGGAAATTATGGGCTGCTATAGTTATGAAAATGGTTCTTCTAGGCTTAAAGTACAAAGAAATTTAATAAATTTCATTTTACGAGCCTAGGGGTAAAATTGTAAATATGATAAAGTTTTGGGGCAAAAGCATAATTTTGCCATAATATGATTTTTTTTTTGTCACAATGAATAATGTGACTAATAAATAAGCTAAATGTGATATTTTAGATCAAAGAAAATGAGGTTCGGACCTAAAATCGAGAAAAATAAGAAATTGACGGTTAGGTCCCTTTTTGCCATTTTGGTGTCGAGGTAAGTTCATTTGCAAATAATGCAACATGTACCATACTTTGAATGCTTTAACATTGCATGTATGATAAATACTTACATACTTGATATGTTGTTGTTTTATGTGTTTATTGCCTAAATTTTATCATCAAATATACTTTGATTATTTCATGAGTATGTAATTGGATGAATTCGATTTGGTCCAAATTTTATGGCCTGATTTTGTATGAATGTTTATGTTTAAGTCTGCTAACACCTCAGACCCTATTTTAGTGTCGAATACGGGTAAAGGGTGTTATACCACTCGAACCAGCAGGCTCATTCTGATATGGATTTACAGGCAATTAAAAATACGCCCACTTAACAGAGATAAGGCTTAGATTCAAAAATAACAAAATTTGTCAGGGTAAGACTAGAACCCAAGACCTCACACACATGCCCAGAAAACTTAACCACTGAAGAAAATACACATTTGTGTCAGATTTTACAAAAGCAGAAATAAATTATTTGGGGCATGATGGTCGCTAAATTGACTAAAAAATTGAATAAATTATGGTGAGACCGAAAATATCGTATCCACAAGGACTAAAAGTACTAGTAATTACTATCTTTTTATTGTCTAACCTAAGAATTAAAGGGATGTTTTTAAATTAAGATTAACTATCTAATTAACTCAGAACACGACAGAGATAAAAGTTGGAAAATACTTTTGGAAAACCAATGGAGAAGACAATACCCAAGGAAGAATCCACTTAGACTTCACTTATTACTTCTGAATTAAACGATTTATTCGCTTGACTTAATCCGTAGAAACCCCTAGCTTATGTTAATATCTCTCTCGAGACTAAAAACAACTGACTCTAGGTTGATTAATTGAAATCTCTTTCTAATTAAAACCCCTACTGTCGCATTAACTCGATCATTAGATTCCCTTATTAGATTTGACTCTAATTTGACAGATTTATGTCGTCTTATCTCTAGGATTGCAATCAACTCCGCTTAATTATGGAAGATCTACTCTTAAATAGGGACTTTTTCTCTACTGAATAAGCATATCAAAACCTGAATTAATATCCTAAAATATTAAAGCAATGATTAAAACTCATAATTAAGAATAAGAACAAGTATTTATCATATAATTCAAAAGATAATAAGATTCATCTTGGGTTTCATCTTCCCTAGGTATTTAGAGAATTTAGTTCATAATGATAGGGGAAAACTTCTCAAAATTGGGAAAACAACAAAACATAAAGAAACCCAAAAACTTCAGTAGAAATTGAATGGAGATCTTCAATCTTGAAGGAAATCCTACTTCCAAGTTGATTCCGATGGCTGTCTTCGAGTATTTTCTGCCTTCTACTCTGTATCAACCCTTAGGTCTTCTTCTAGTATGTATTTATTGACTTTAGAATGTTGAGAAACCCTAGAAATCAGCTTTTTTCTCGTATTTGGGAAACCTAGAGCGATGGGCATGTGGATAGCCCGTGTGCATCAAACGGGCGTGTTCTCAGCCTGTGTGGAATTTGTCTTGGCCAGGTGGATCTTTAAATTAGCCCGTTTTGTCTATTTTTGGCCCATTTTATGCTCCTTTTTGTTCCCCTATGCTAAATTAAGGGATTAGGAGCATCTAATTCACTAAATTATATGATAAATCATCCAAAAATATGCTAAGTATGGGATTAAAATGTGTTTCTTTTATGGTTCTTCAAATATCCCCACACTTAAGCATTTGCTTGTCCTCAAGCAAAATCTTCAACTCACAATTAAAATTAAACTTCCTTAATTCACAATTCTCATCAATAATGTTTTATCATAATTTCACAAATAATCATACATTGATAATTCAACTAAAAGAGCACTAAATGCACAAGCAATCCCAGTCTAACATTTAAAGCATGAAAACATAGGTATTTCCCCTTATCTAAATAATTACCTTTAATTCAAAAATTAACAAGAATTGACATCCTCACTAAAGATTCACTCAAATCACTCAAAGTGTTAAGGTTCAAAAATTAAGCACTCAAGAGTCAAACATGAAAAGTTGTTACCATAAGCTTACATGAAAATCAAATCTCCACCACAATAAAATGATGTGATACACAAATCAAAAGGTCTTCAATGGGTTGTAACGGGGCTCGAGTTAAAGGTATGGATAAAGACTAAAAAAGAAGGTTAGAATCAAGATCGATTTGATAAATTACCTTTCTAGAAGAATACTTAAATAATTACATCAATTGAATTTTCTAACAAGAAACATGAGCTTCTTCTTAGAGTAAGGAATAAAATACTTAGCTCATAACGAAGAATTAATAAGAATCAACATAAATGTATACATATACATATATTAAGAATGAATAAATGAATAATAAGATAAAATCATACAACTAAGATAAAAGAACATAGTTAGGCATTTAACCAAATCAAATCTCGACAAAAAGGGAGTCAATAAAATAGGTAAAATTCTTAACGAATCAAAAAGTTTGATGTATGGTTTAATATTAAAGGTAAATTAAGAAACAGTTTGTTAGGCTCAAAGGGGTTCACTAAGGGTTAATTTGCGAAGGTAGGCTTTTTGTGGGGTAAGTGAGTTAAAACCTAGGTGTCTTTATCAGCTCAGTATATCAAATCAAATGTGTAGTCTTGACATGTATAATCGAAGCAAGTTCTAGAATAACAATTCGATATTGACACACTTATAACCAATAATAAAGTGAGCACGAAAAAAATGTATGCTCTTACAGGCTCAAAATCTCACAAAAATTTTGGCTTTTGATGTTAATCTTACTAATTTTTAAACTTCAAGGTAATGCCTAAATTTAGGGAGACAACTTAAAAAAAATTATTTCCAAAAAATAGACTTGTCAAGCTTGATTCTCTAGTATCTTAACGTTTAAACCATCAATGCACAAATATCTATGATTTTAATCTAAACCATATCAATGAGCATCGTAAATCAATAAGAGTTCATTCTAAAAGCAATATGAGGAAACTACTTAAACACAAGGCATAATTCAGGGATTTTCAAATAACCATATAAATAACCTCCCCACACTTAAGACGTACATTGTCCTCAATGTACAAACAAATATAAATCATAATATAAATATCATAAGATAGGGAGATAAGTGAAACTGCCCTGAATGGTGGATGAATTTCCCAGAATAGTGAAAAGTAGAATTGTAGATAATTGTAGGGATAGTGCAAAATTTTGAGCGACTGATAAAAAAATAAACACAATGCTGAAGAAGATTAAAGGGTTACTCATTAAGAAACAACCATAATAATTAATATAAAGTTTAAAATTGGAAAACAAAATAGACATAAAAATAAAAATAAAAGATAAAAATAAAAGATAAAAATAAACATAAACATAAACATAAACATAAAAATAATCGGACTCAATGGTCCTCATCATCGACTGATCAGTGTCACGAGTCAGTGGTGCTGGAGGAGTGATGTGAAGGTACTGGCAGATCTGCTGTAAAGTTGCATCAATACTTTCGAACCTCTATATATAGTACTGACAGAAACTAGTGAACTCCTTGGGGGATACTCCTAGGGAACTAGCAGCAGAGGGAGCATGTCGGTGACTCGATGGTGGAGGCTGTGGTGGGTCCTTGTGATAGGGAGGAACATCATCAGTGGCATCCTCTGGATCATGTTGAATGTCAGACTGGACTAGTCTGTACTGATGAGGGTCCACCCCACATTGCTGCTCGATCATCCTCATGTGGATCATGCTCAAGATGTCCTGAGGAGACATCTGACCAACTAGGGTAAGAGTCGAGGACTGCTCTGGTGTGTCGAGTAAACCGAAGTGTCGAGCGAGACGAGCCACGTAAGGGCCAAGAAAGATGAGGCCCTTCTTATGGCGTTCAGTCTGATTGCGGCAAGTGAGTGCAATGAAATATGCCACATCAAACACATGTCCGGTAATCATGCTCCACAGGAAATAAGCGTCATAGGTACTAACCACTCCTGTGCTCTTTCTCTGACCCGTCAAAGTATGAGCTAGGAGGGCGTGAATATACGTAGGACCGGAGAGAGGTGCGTCACCTTGGAGTGACTTGCGTCATAGTTAGTTAGGCCACCTGTGAGCTCCACCCAACATCACGAGGGTGAGTAATGAATATGTCGATGAAGGTAGAGAAAGTCCTCAGCACTCATGAACTCCTCTGTGTAAAGTCCTAAAGTAGCACCGAACTCTGGGATACTCATGTGTCACACCAACCCACCAAGGAAAAAGGTGATAGTGCCTAGCTTATCATCGACTGACATGACTTACTGGACTAAAAATGTGGCGCCAAACTCTAAGGTGAGCTTTGAATAGGTGGGCTCGATGATGGTGAAGAATCTATCCTATGGGGCTGTGGTAATATTTGCGCACACTCTGTCAGCCAAACGTACCTGCTCTAACGTGGTCCAATCAATGCAGCGACCCACACCGAGCGGTCGTACTCGATGAAACTGGTATAGTTCCTCGTGAGGGCCCACCTAGAATCGAAGATAAGGATGGCGAGCCTCGACAAATGCGCTCGAAGAAGAGGTTGTGCCAGTGCCCTTTCGCTTTTTCGAAGAAGGCATAACAGTCTTCTTACCTCGTGTAGTTGTGATAATAGGTCTACAAGAAAGCAATCATATAATTCAATTTCACGAATGAACATCATTGGTAAGCAGATAAAAAAGAATCATCCAAGTTTAGCCCAACAATTAAATGAAAGTAGAGAATGGAATGAAAAGCAAAATGTTACTATACAATAAAAACTAACTAAATGATCACTATAAATAAGTAAGTAGAATACGAATGAAATCGTCAAGACAATGACCCGAAGATATATGCAAACTGCTAGTCCAAAACTAAATTAAACATAAAATTATCAATAATTGAACTGAATAAGAATCAACAAATAAGTAAAGTAGTAATAATAATAATAATAATAATAATAATAATAAACAATATATCAAGAATGAAAATAATAGCAAAAAAAACAAAATAAAATAGCACGGTAATAGAGAATAAGAGAAATAGTAATAATAATAATAATCAATTTGAAAATAGGAAAAAAAGGAAAACTGATGATGGGTGATGGTCGGAGTGGCGCAGGATCGGACGACGGGATAGCGGTAAGGAAAATGGTGGGTGATCAGACGGTGGAGGAAGAAAGATGAGGGAATAAAGGAGGGGAAAAGGGGGTTCGGCGGGGGAGGAGGTATGTGCGCGAAAAGGAGAAGGGGAAAAAGAAAAGGAAAGAGGGAGGATAAGGAGAAAGGGGGAAGAGAGGACTAGGAAGGGAGTTATGAGGGACGAGATAGGTGTAGGTGACGGTGGCCGGAGTAGGGGGAAAGGGGAGCGGTGGCCAGGGTTAATTTTGAGTGAAGAAGAAGATAAAAGATGAAAAAGAAACTAGAAGTTAGGGATTTTAAGGTGACACAGTTGTGTAACGGTCCGTGTTGGGCCATACGACAGTGTCATACGCCCCCATGTCTCGAATTCTAGCCCGTGTTCATCAAGGAGAAAATTAGCCCACTCATTACACAGCCTAGGATACGCTATGTGTCCAGGCCGTGTGGTTTACACGGTCGTATCGCACGGTCGTGTCCTACGTTGTTCGCTTCTCCCATGTTCATGTGGTCTCCTACACGCCCGTGTGTCCGAACACACGGCCATGTGCCTTGCCCGTGGAGCTCTCTAACTTATTTAAAATTTGAAAATTTAGCTCCAATTTTTACACAGCCATTTGACACGCCCGTATGTCTAGGCCGTGTGGGTTACAAGCCCATATCGGACGGCCGTGTTCACTTCTCCCAAGCCCGTGTGGTCTCCCACACGCCCACGTGTCTGAACACACGATCGTGTGCCTTGCCCGTGGAGCTCTCTGACTTATTTAAAATTTGAAAATTTAGCTCCAATTTTCGCACGGCCTTTGACACGCCCGTGTGTCTAGGCCGTGTGGATCACACGCCCGTGTGGATCACACTGCCGTATGGCATGCCTATGTAGTCTCTATTAGGCCGTGTCTCTGTCGATATTTGGGAAAATTGAGTCCCATAATCAACACGGACAAGGACACGCCCGTGTGTCTAGGCCGTGTGGATCACATGGCCATGTCGCCAGGCCGTGTAGTACACTGTTTAATCCCTGTTAGAGCACACGGCCTGGGACACGCCTATGTTTCCAGGCTATGTGGATCAAAAGCCTGCATTTAAACATGAAAAATATATAAAAATAGACTAGTTAGTGGTGCTAGTGCTCGGGTTGCCTCATGAGAAGCACTTATTTAGAGTCTAAGCTCCACTTACCTCGTATTCACATGGTCACAGTGGATCACAGAGTTGGAACTCCTCTTTCTCGTTGTCAATTCCTTTATTTAAATAAGGTTTAAGTCAGTTTCTGTTTACCTTAAAAGTGTCGAAATGCGAATGGGTTACCTTGACTGTACCGTATGGATAGACTTTGAGTACTGTGAAAGGAGTCGCTCCATTTACGTTGAGCTCTGTAGTGATAATTCGAGGGTCGATTTCATCTAATAACTCTTGGTCACCTACCTTGAATTAGTTCGTCTCGTCTTTATGCTCGTCATGGTTTTGTTTTGATTTGGCATTGCATATTTTTGGTTCCTCATTGGCATGTGTCCGCCATTCATCTAATTCATCGATCTGAAGCCTTCGTTCTTCATGGATTGTTCTAATGTTGTAGAATGAACCAAAACGTGGCTCATTATTGAGACTCAAAAATTTTTTCTGCAAAAAGGGTTGAACCACATGATTAGTCTTATTATTAGAATTTAGAAGATTACCTTCATCATTCAATGTCTTAACCGAATCATGAGCCTAAAAAGTGATTGTTTCGTCACCTACATGAAGCGTGAGTTCACCTATACCAACATTAATAATAGTCCTGGCAGTCACTAAAAAGGGTCGCCCTAAGATTAAAAGAAAATCACTGTCCTCTTCCATGTCTAAAACAACAAAGTCTACTGGGTATATGAATTATCAATTTTTACTAGTACATCTTCAATGATACCCCTAGGAAATTTAATAGTTTTATCTGCTAGTTAAATACTCATCCTAGTTTGTTTGGGCTTCCCAAGACCTAGTTGCTTAAACATTTTATAGGACATGACGTTAATACTTTCCCCTAAGTCAGCCAAAGCATTATTAATAGCTAAACTACCAATTAAAGAAGGAATAGTAAAACTCCCTAGATCTTTCAATTTACTGGGTAGTTTATTCTGCAGAATGGCCGAGCAAACTGCATTCAACTCCACATGCGATGAATCATCTAACTTTCATTTGTTTGCCAGAAGCTCCTTTAAAAATTTAACCGAGTTGGGCATATATGAAAGAGCTTCAATAAACGGTAAGTTAATGTGTAACTTTTTTAAAATGTTAAGAAATTTACTGAATTGTTCGTCTGTACGATCTATCTTTGTCGCTTAGGGTATGGTATATGAGGTGTGTATTCTATGCTTACCGGTTTTTGTTTGTTCTGGCTTTCATCCACTTTATCTTGACTTACCACAGTTTCTTACCTTGGTTCTAGTTTGGACTCAACTAACCCTTATTCATGTTGAACAGTAATCGCATGAAGCTACTCTCTTGGGTTAATCTCAGTGTTGCGAGGCAAGCTACCTTGTGGTCTTTCTGAGATCAGCTTAGCAAGCTGACCTATTTGAGTCTCGAGACCTTGAATCGATGCTTGCTAATTTTTAAGCACTGTTTCGGTGTTTTGGAAATGTGTTTCTGACACCGAGATGAATTTTGTTAGCATCTCCTCAAGGTTCGGCTTCTTTTCCTGCGGGTAAGGTGGTTGAAAGCCTAGAGGGGGTTGTGGTCATTGATTGCCTTGACCACCCTAAGAGAAATTGAGGTGGTTCCTCCAAACTGCATTGTAAGTATTACTCTAGGGCTTATTCTGAGGTCTAGAATTGTTACCCATATAGTTGACTTGTTCGTTTGTAGTGCTAGGGTCGTAGGCTAGGCATTCTGTATTATTCATTCCTCCTCCACTTGTGTTAAACTGCATCACCGAATGTACCTGTGTAGAGACACATAAACTATCAATCTTTTTATTTAAAAGCTCTACCTGGTTTGATAGCATAGTGACCATGTTGAGGTTGAAAACACTAGCTGCTTTATTAGGCTTTGTCCTCATGACTTGCCACTGATAGTTATTCAGTGACATTTCTTCAATAAATTTATATGCCTCCTCAGGTGTTTTGTTATTTAGGGTTCCACCGGCGGTTGCATCGATTAACTGTCTAGTTGAAGGGTTCAAATTGTTGTAAAAAGTTTGAACCTATAGCCATAAGGGTAACCCATGGTGAGGGCACATTCTCAATAAGTCATTGTACCTCTCCAATGCATCGTAAAGAGTTTCTAAATCCATCTGTACAAAAGAAGAGATATCATTCCTCAACTTTTTCGTTTTAGCTGGCGAAAAATACGTTAGTAAAAACTTTTCAATCATTTGTTCCCAAGTAATGATGGAACCTCGTGGTAACAAGTTCAACCACTGTTTAATTTTGTTTCTTAATGAAAAGGGAAATAACCGAAGACGAATGGCATTATCAGAAACACCATTTATTTTGAATGTATCACAGAACTCTAAGAAGTTGGCCAAATGAGTATTTGGATCTTCATCCTGCAAACCATCAAACTGAACAAACTGTTGAATCATTTGTATAATGTTAGGTTTCAGTTCAAAATTATTTGCAGTAGTTGCAGGTCTAACAATACTCGATTCAGCCCCCGCTAAATTAGGCTTAGCATAGTCGTACATAGTATGAGGAGCAGGATTCTGATTCACTAGATTTGCGGCAACCATAGGAGGTAGCAGATTGTTTTGATTTTTAGTCATCTCCTTGGTAATATTAGTATCGTCTTCGTGCTCTTCCTTTATATACTATAGACTTTGCCTTATTTCTCTATGATTTTTGCGAGCTGTGCTTTCAATTTCACTGTCAAAAAGTAGAGGTCCTATCTGGTTTCTTCTAGTCATAAACTATAAGAAACTGCCAGAAGCAAATAAAAGAAAAATTAGTAAATTACAAAAAAAAACAAAAATAAATTTGCAATAAAAATAAAAATGGCTAAAGTAATAAAAATCAAGCGTTCCTAATATCTTAGTCCCCCACAACGGCCCTAAAAACTTGATGGTCGTTAAACTGACTAAAAATTCGACTAAGGCAAGCGCACCTATCGAGCAGTAGTATAGTTATGGTGAGACCGAAAATATCTTATCCACAAGAACTAAAAGTACTAGTAATTACTATCTTTTTGTTATCTAACCTAAGAATTAAAGGGATGTTTTTAAACTAATATTAACTATCTAATTAACTAAGAACACGACAGAGATAAAAGTTAGAAACTATTTTTGGAAAACCGATGGAGAAGATAATACCTAAGGAAGAATCCACCTAGACTTCACTTATTACTTCTGAATTAGACGAATTATTCACTTGACTTAATCCGTAGAAATCCCTTGCTTATGTTAATATCTCTCTCGAGACTAAAAACAATTGATTCTAGGTTGATTAATTGAAATCTATTTCTACTTAAAACCCCTATTGTCGTATTAACTCGATCTATGGAATCCCTTATTAGATTTGACTTTAATCTGGCAGATTTATGTCATCCTATCTCTAGGATTGCAATCAACTCCGCTTAATTATGGAAGATCTACTCTTAAACAGGGACTTTTGCTCTACTGAATAAGCACATCAAAACCTAAATTAATATCATGAAATATTAAAGCAAGGATTAAAACTCATAATTAAGAATAAGAACAAGTATTTATCATATAATTTAAAAGATAATAAGATTCATCTTAGGTTTCATCTTCCCTAGGTATTTAGGGAATTTAGTTCATAACGATAGGGGAAAACATCTCAAAAATGGGAAAACAACAAAACATAAAGAAACCCAAAAACTTCGGTAGAAATTGAATGGATATCTTCAGTCTTGAAGGAAATCTTACTTTTGAGCTGATTCTAATGGTTGTCTTCGAGTATTTTCTGCCTTCTACTTTTTGTCAACCTATAGGTCTTCTTCTAGTATGTATTTATAGACTTTAGAATGCTCAGAAACCCTAAAAATTGGCTTTTTTCGTGTATTTGGGAAACCTGGAGTGATATCAACACGGGTTGCCACATGCGGGTGTGGACAGCCCGTGTGCATCATATGGGCGTGTGCTCAGCCCGTGTGGAATTTTTCTTGGTCGTGTGGATCTTTTCATTAGCCTGTTTTGTCTGTTTTTGGCCCGTTTTATGCTTCCTTTCATTCCTCTATTCTCTCCTGAGTATAAAACATGAAATTAAGGGATTAGGAGCATCTAATTCACTAAATTATATGATAAATCATCTAGAATTCGCACTTGCTCAACTTGGCTTAGAGCTGTTTCTCACGGAGTATTTGAAGTACTACTCTAATATGCTCATCATGCTCATCCTCAGTCTTGTAAACCAGAATATCGTCGATGAAGACTACGACAAATTGATCTAGATAGGGCTGAAACACTCAGTTCATCAGATCCATTAATGTGGTTGGAGCATTCGTCAAACCAAAAGGCATAACTAGGAACTTATAATGTCCATAACGAGTCTTAAATGCAGTCTTATGAACATAAGCTTCCTTAAGTCTCAACTGATGTTACCCTGATCGAAGATCAATATTAGAAAACATTGAAGCCTCTTGGAACTGATCAAACAGGTTGTCGATCCTCGAAAGCGGATACTTATTCTTCATGGTCAACTTATTTAGTTACCGATAATCGATGCACATCCTCATGGTGCTATCCTTTTTCTTAACAAACAAAATCGGTGCCCCTATGGAGACACACTAGGACGGATGAATCCAAGGTCCAAAAGTTCTTGAAGTTGAGCCTTAAGCTCTGTAAGCTCTTTTGATGCCATACTGTAGGGAATGATGGACACAGGAGCTATACTCGGAAGAAGCTCAATCCCAAACTCAACCTCTTGATTCGGAGGTAAACCCGGTAACTCTTCCGAAAAATCCTTTATAGTTCTAATATCCCCAATAGAAGAGTCCCTAGAAGCAAACACACTGACGTAAGCCAAATACGCCACACACCCTTTTCGAACCAGTTTCTCAACAAGAGTGGAGACCACATTGGAGAAATAATCTCGACGCTCGCAGATCACAACCACTTCCTTATCATCCTCAATCCTCAAAATGACCCTCTTTGTTGTGCAGTCCAAACTAGCTTGATGCTTAACCAACCGATCCATGCCCAGAATTAAGTCAAACTCCCCAAACGGAAGCTCCATCAAATTTGCCAAAAAAATAATCCTTCGCACCTCTAACAAAACATCCCTATAGAGCTTACTAACCAGAACAGACTGCCCCAATGGACTCAGTACAGTAACCTTACTAGAAGTGCTCTCAACATAAACCCCCAAGTTTTCACATACAAAGCTAGCTACATATGGATGTGTAGAACCTATGTTTATAGGAGCAGTATAAGGTACATCATAAATTAAGAACGTACCGATGATAACATCTAGAGCATCTCTATCCTCTCAGCGTCGAGCAGCATAAACAAGTGCAGGCTGCCTCGCCTCTGTCTGATTAGCACCTCTACCGATGCTCTTTGTTTGCTGCCCAAACCATTACCACCCCTAGCCGCTCCAGGCCCCTTTGAGGCTAAGGGTGTTCAGTCGGTTAACCGACCCCAAAATACCATTAATCGAATTAACTGACCCTTCAAAAATTTTAACAGTTAACTGAGCCAAAATTTTTTCAAAAACATTATCCGAACTAATATTTTTTGGTTAATTTGACCAGTTAACCGAATTAACTGAAAAGTATTTTTTTTATTTTTGGTTAAAATAAGTATAAAATTAACCGAATTAACCGAATCAACTTTCTACAATCAAAGCTTTCGGCAAGACAATCCCAACATCTAGTAACTACAATCAGATAACTCTAAGTCTATGCTTTATTTTCTATTTAACAATCAAAAAAGATGATAGAATAAAATGTCAAACATTAGGGATTTTTTTATGATATTGTCCACATTATGGATCACAATTAGCCAAGTCAGTAAGTAGTACCAACTTGCTTGATGAATGAGAAACCTATAGTATCTTTACTCCTCTTCTCGACTAGCATTTTTTACCTACAGAGAAATCAAAAGTTAGAGCAAAACTACATTATTTTAGGCAATGTTTCAAACACAAAGCAATCAAATCTTCAAATATGACTCACCAGCCATCTAGGAGACTTTGGAATGTAGAATAGAAAAGGGAGTTGTACAAGACTCAAAATTATACCTATGCATAAAATCAACCCCCCAAAAGTTAAGTTTAGATTGCAATTCTAATACAGTTCACATGGCAATAAAGTTTGGAAGTTACCGATTAGATATTGAATCACTAAATAATTAGAAACATTACATAAGTCTTTGAACCACTACATAATTAAAAACATTACATAAGTCTTGAAATTAACACATAATTGAAATATAAGTCTTTAATATTCTCCATCTGTATCCATTTCTTCTCTCCAAAAGATCTCCATTTGCATTAAACCTATAAAAAATATGTGCAAAAAATTAGCATATAATAGAAATATATGCATTTTAAAATATCAAATAATATAAATAAATGAATAGATTATAAGTTAACAAGAATAAGATAGTAAGCATACCCTTCAATTCACAAAAGCTCATGAATTTAAGGTAGGCTCTGATGCATTCAAAGAAAAGTCCAAACATTGAATCAATTAAATAAGTAAAAGCGACATGGTAAAAAAATTGAAACTATTAAAATAAAACAATAAATATACCATTTTCAATCTTGTCAAGCTCTTGGATTTGTTCTTCAATCTTTTTGATGTCTTCTTGTGATGATGATTTTCGAATCCAATCTTGAGTACACACTAGAGCTTGTACTATTTTAGGAGTTAAAAAACTCCTATATTGATCAAGCACACGTCCCCTAGTGCTAAGTGCAGACTCTGAAGCAACCGTAGAAACCGGTATAGCTAACACATCTCTGGCCATTTTTTGAAACAGTGGGAAATCTAGGGCTGTTAACTTTCCACCATAATAAAATATCAAAATCTTCAACAAATTCTTCATTAGCATCAGCTAGATATTTATCCAACTCAGATGTTTTATCCTCACAACCATTTTTCAACTCACGCTTTTTATACAAAGCTTGCATTCACCTTTTCATTTTTTGTTGTGGTTCACTGAGAAAAACCTGTGTTAGCACACTCGATTGGCTACAAGTACTATGAAGTGGAGGCTTATACTCATCAAACAATTCATACAAAGATTCCTTCATTTTTTGCATTATTTCACAAGCTTTTTCAGAATTAGACATTTCACTAGGTGCAAATTCAAGATACTTTAGTTTTTGTCTAGGATCTAAAACACAAGCAACAAAAATAAGCAAATTCATCTTATCAATATCACCCCAATACTTATCATACTTCTCTTTCATCTTGATGGCCATAACATTGAAATCAATGTTACTATTTAATTGAGCATCTCGTAAAAGAATATCAATTTCAGAAAGCTCATCAAAAAAATTATTGGACGTGACATATTAAGTGCCAAATATACGCAAAGTGACTTCATAAAAGTGTTCCAAAAAATCCCTCAAGTTTCTAACATTAGCCCAATCATCCACACTAGGCCAACCCTCTTTCCTTTCAATTTTAGCCTTAAAGTTTGTATCTTGCCCCTCAAATCTCTTAAAAGCTCTCTCAAAGTTCTGAGCAGTGTCTAACATTAAGTAGGTCGAGTTCAACCTAGTACAAACATCAAGACACAACATCTTCTTGCACCCTATCTTTTCCACCACAACACACTCCTTAAACTTTTTTAATCTAGCTGGAGATTGTCTCACATATCTAATAGCCCCCTAACACGTTCAACAAATTTATTCATTTCCTTTAAGCCTTCAACAACAATCAAATTCACAATGTGTACCATGCATCTTATATGAAGATATTTACCATTTTCAACTAAACCCCCTCGAGTGTTAAATTTCTTTCTTAAATAACAAATAGCAACATCATTTGAACTTGTATTATCAATAGTAAAAGTAAACAATTTATCAATCCCCCAATTCAACAAGCATTTCTCAATCACCATCCCAATGGACTCACCTTTATGACTAGAAATTGGGCAAAAGTTTACAATTTTTTTATTCAATTTCCAATCGCTATCAATAAAGTGAGTAGTGATACACAAATAATTAACTCTTTGCAAAGAAGTCCATGTGTCAATAGTCAAACAACTCTAGAACAAGAACTTTTCAAAAGTTGTTTTATGTTGACCCTTTCATCTAAATACAATTGATAAACATCCCTAGTCATAGTAGTTCGTGAAGGACTATGAAACCTAGGACAAGCCACAAACATAAATTTCTTAAATACTTCACTTTCAACAAACTTGAAAGGTAATTCATCAATCACAATCATTTGTGCTAATCCTTTCCTATATGCTTCTTGATCAAATCTCCAAGTTGAAAGATGCTCTTCCCCCCTTCTACTCCCTTTCTAGGTAAAACTAGTTGTCCTTGACTAATGTCAACAACATTACTAGGATTTTTCTTACATGAACCAATATGATATTTCAATGACCCTGTACCATTTTTTTCATATCACAACAAAATTCCTTTTGACAATAATTACATTTAACCTTACTTGCACCTTCACTATTAACAATCTTAGTGAAGTGAGACCAAAATTTTGACCTTTGAGGAGTGGCTTTTCTTTTCCCAATAGTCCCCTTTATTTGGCTTGAAGCTCCAACTCCCTAATTTTCAAAATCTATCAAAGCAGGAGGTGTAACACTACCCTCAATAGATGTTGGCTCGGTGGACCTTCTGCAAGAAAAAAATCATATAATAAATGAAAATAAATTTATAATATTAAACATATTTTGAGAGTAGGCTTATAGAGCTTAATCATTTGTATCGAAAATGCTAAGAAAAAAACAAAACAAAATTGAAAGTTGTTTGGGTTAGAAAAAGTAGAAATCAAAATTTATTGAGATTATGGTTTAATTTTTAATTAATGGATATAAGTTATATTAGGCTAATTCATGAGAAAATTTAGCATTTACCGACCCCGATTAAAGAAAGAAAAGAGTGACTGTCTGTCACTATATTCTGGGGTATTATTATTTTTCCTCCTTATGAATAAAATAAATAGAAACAAAATTACGTATACTTATAGCAGTAGCACTTCTCATGTAATCACGTGGGTTGGGAATTTTTGTTCAATAGGTTAGGCATGAAAATAAAGGAAAATAATTGATATAAATGATAAACCTACAGCTAAAACTTAGTTTATTGGTGCATGAAAATACTAATAGTTTCTTGAGGAACCAATGTAAATAAAAAATAATTGTTATATTGGATAGGAAATTACCCAGTTAGCTATGTTCTACAAAGTAGAAAGAAAAAAATGGTCTTCCATCAAGAATTTGTAGAATTAATAAATTAAGAAAAATAATGTAACATATCATAATATTGATACAAGTTGGTTTATATCCATTCATCTCTTTAGTTGTATATTGGTCTAAGAAGAATGTTGCAGCTAACTAGTAGAACAGATGTGGCATGTATAACATTTAATTCAAAGATGCACAAATGAAACTAACAATCAAGAATTTAAGGGAAACAAAACAACCCCAGCTCATAAATAAATACTAAAATTCCAACTCCAAGTAGCATGTATCAGCATCAACATTATTTTAACATTCCCTACTCATGCTAGTTCAATGAACTTTTTACTTCTAAAATTGCACAGCACATTTGCCCCATCACTTTCCCTCGTGACAAGACTCTCTAGCATCCTAAAAAACTAGACTTAATTGATCAACTTAGGTCTTAACTAACCCAACCAAACTAACTTCAACACCAATCAGTTAAAAATGTTAAACCAAACTAAGTTCAACAAAGATGATAGCCATGAAAATCCAACAAAATTTTTGAAAAACATGGATGCAAAATGCAATTCATGATAACCCCAGAAAAGTTCAAACAAAACCCAACATTATGAAAGCTTTCAACTGTAGTGGAATATTATTGCCTACCTCAACTCACCGTCACCGGTGATGGCGACCTAGTAGACGCTGGACAGAAGGTGGTTGGCCTAACAAAGAGGGAGATTGCAATTAGGAATTTAAAGGTTAGGTTTTTTTTTGTTTCTGTGTCGTGACTGTTATCTCTTATTCTCTTTTACTTTTAAGAGTTTTAGTTTTTTATTTTTTTATTTTATTTATTAAATTACATGTAATTTTTATGATTGGGTTGGGTGGGGTACTTGGGCTTATATATATTAAATTGGGTTTGTGTTGGATTGGGTTTGGGTGAATAGTGGGCCTATTTATATATTATAATTTTATTTATTAATTTTTTCGGTTAAACCGAAAAATTTAGTTAACTGACTGATTTCGAACTGAATTAACCGTTAATTGAAAACTCAAAAAATTATTAACCAGCCCTTAACCAAATTAATTCGGTTAATCAACCGATTAACCGAATTCGGACGGTTAACCGAATTTTTTCAATTTTACCCAAATTTTGCACACCCCTATCTGAGGCTGCACAGAACCCGGAGCTGAAGCTTGCATTAGATCTGCCCACTATGGACAGTCTCTAATACGGTGCTCTAATGACCTATACCTCAAACAAGCCCCAATCCTCCTCTAACACTCACCCGAATAGCGCCTACCATAGTCATTGCATGACTGAATCCCTGTAGGAGTAGCAAGGAACCCTACTCTAATCGGCCCATCAAATCTAGCCTTTTTCTTAGAACTCTGCACAAAATTAGAGGGCTCTAAATCCCTCTTATTCTTGCCTCTCTGTTTGTCCCTATTGTAACGCCCTGAATTTTGGGCCTAGAAGTTTAAAGATTTGAGCATAAGAGCAGTGAGGAGGCAGCACATAAGTGATTAGTTGTGCACTTTAGTGACAAGAATGGACCTATTGGTCTGGTGGTGGAGTGAGTGTTAGTAAAGTTCAAGGTTCTGGGTTTGAGTCCTTTGGAGCGCATTTCGGGAGAATCTTATTAGTTGGTTTTGCTTTTGGTTAATAATAATAAATCTTGTTATTATTTATTTAACTATTATATTTTTTTGAAAAAAAAGAAGTTTTACTTTATTTTTGAGTTACATGTTCTCCCTCTCCCTCTCTATTTTTTTTTTCTTTTTGCTCTTTGCTTTTTACAAAAATGGTTTATTTGTGGATTTGGGAATCTCGCGCCTCTGTCGTCTTCTCCGATCACAAATAGGTGTGAGATTCGAACTGTAACTACGCTATTTCTATTTGTCTATTTAATTTGCAAACTCTCTATTCGACTTTTCTTGACTATAGGCCAACCCGTTCGTTTTGGGTTTTTAGTCGATGTAAGAGATGGGGATCATCGCTTTCTGATATGTGTTGATAGGGCAAAGGTTAGGGACGATTCTAGTGGCTGAAACGATGAATTAGGGCTATTTTAGGGTGGTTTCATGATCACCCCAACGGCGACACAGCACGCGGTAATGTGGATTTGGGAACTAGGGTTTCGGGCCAAATTGGGTGCCACACAGCCTGGCCACATGGCCGTGTGGCTAATTTGGGGATTTTGTCAAAATTCACATGGCTGTGTCCTTTGGGCACATGGGCGTATGGGTTTGGGAATTAGGGTTTCAAAGATTTGGAGTCACACAGCCTGGTCACACCATCGTGTGGTTGATTTGGGGATTTAGGGATCCCACATATGCGTGTGTTTTGGAACATACGGCCGTGTATAGTGGGCACACGGGCATGTAAGACCCTCACATGGCCGTGTCTGCCCTGCACCTTATTTTAGTGAAATTGGAAAGTGAGTTACACGACTTGTTTACACGGCCGTGTCCTTACTTCACACGAGCGTATGCCTCTTTCACATCGCTGGAGCATACGAGCGTGTGGCCATATCTCGCCAAACTTGAATTTTAGGTCAAATTTAAGTGTAATTGCAACTCTCTGTGTTCCAACCCTCAACTAAGCCATACTGAGGATAACTATGACTCTGATCTAGGCTTGATATGTGTGTCATTTTTTATTGGTTGTGTGATAAGCTTGATACTGAATTTGAGTTATGAGTGTGCACATGTATGCCTTTGTAACTGACTGATGGGATGTGAATGTTTGCTTCTGATTAATTATCTGAGACTGGTATTTTGATTGTGTACATCTGGCTGTATACATGCATACATATGCATAAACTATTTTGGGTGGGATTTTGAAGAGAAGGAAGATTGAGATTGACTGAACTTGTAGCTGATCTGCTGGTTATGAGACCCTAATACCTAGAGGGTCATGGGCGGTCCCAATACCCTGAGGGTTGCGGATAATGCGGATGGTCATTGTTTCCAAGCAACCCGAGATGACATCATAACGGTATAGCGGACTACCGCATTGCACTGTACCGTATGTATGTTAGCTACGCTACGTACCACCATCTGGTCTACTAGTTAATACTACATGTTTGTACTACGGTTTACCGCATTGCACTGTACAGCTTATAAGCTAGCTTTGCTCGTAATATTCGTGATTGGTAGTTTATCTGCATACTGATAACCCCAATACCCAGAGGGTCGTGGGCAGTCCCAATACCCAAAGGGTCATAGACAATCCTAATAGCCATCATTGCCGGGCAACCCAGGATGACATCAATTGGAGTGTAGGGTTGGATGGGCCTTACAAGGTCCTGAGTGGAGTGATTGGTGGGACGAGCTTAAAGCTCTTATGAGGAGTGTTGGGGGACGGAGAGGTGTGTTGGCTAGATGGGTGGGTTTCTCGTAACTCAATTGCATTCATATGCATCATATTGACTGTTTGGTCGATTTGTCTGATTGACTGTTCGATTGAAAGGCGCTTGCGCCTATGACAATTTTGTAGACTTTGACTGTAACTGTCTGACTAGTTAATTACTGTGACTGTTGAGAATTACTATTGCTACTTTGTCTGAATGGTACGTGAGACTGTGTGTGTCTGGTTGACCCATATGACTATAAAGTATGTATGGTGGGTGTTTGTTTTTGGGCAGATTCGCTCAACGGTCATTTGTTTGTAAGTATGTTCTGCTTCTGAACTGCTTCTAGTTTTCAGTTTCCATTTCTGTAGTTTAACTGGTTTGATCTCACACTGAGCTTGAGTAGCTCACCCCTCTTCTATTTCCCCTTTCAGGTACAGTTCTGGATTCTATTAATGGGCTTAGTACGCGGAGGTCTCAGACAACTTCGGCAAATTGGAATATCAGTTTGTGTTTTCTAGTTTTAATCTTATATTTGGTTTTCGAACTGTAAACTTTTATAATACTGTGGTACAAATTCTATTTTGGATTTTCATACTTGCAATTATTCTGGTTATTTTTAAACTACACTATAACTTCTATCTTAGTTTTAAACTTCACTACAACGGTTCGGTTTTTACTTAATAAGGTTTGAATGTTCTTAACTTGTAAAGTGATTATTTATTTGAAATTTCTCACGATCACTTCGGTGGTCAATGTAGCATCCCGAATTCGGTCTAGACTTCTAGTCCATGTTTGGGGTGTTACACCTATTTTGGCACTCCACGTGCTTAACATCCTCATTGATCTTTGCCTTCTCAACCAGGACAACAAACTCTCACTCCCTCTGTGGAGCAATTAGTACACTCAAACTGTCTCTTAACCCATCCTCAAATTGAACACACCTCTCGTACTCAAGCGCTACCATGCCTCAGCCGTAGTAGCTCAATCTAAAAACTTCAGCCTGATACTCACCAAAGATCTATCCCCTTGCATGAGATTCATGAACTCACGCCTAAGAGCATCCACATAGCTCACTCTTACATACTTACTCTGAAAAGTGGTCTTGAAGAAATCCTAGGTCAGATGATCAGGCTGAGTACCTTCTTCAACCGTTAACCACCACTAGTATGCCTCATTGCGAAGTAGGGAGACTGCACTCTTAAATTTCTACTCAAGAGTACAGTCCAGGTCGTTCATAATCCTCTTAGTGGCCAGCTACACTAGGGGCGACTCCAGTGACACCCTTAAACAGCTCAGCACCATTAGACTGGAGTCATTCAGTTACCGACCCACGACCTTCAACTCTAGAATGGGATCCAGCGACCCTCTCCAAAATCCTTAGTATGGCCTGGAATCGTGCGTCACCCCCAGTTGAATGACTTTGAGACGTAGTCTTAGTAGCAGGTGAAACTGGTGTCTTACTCGTATCTAGAGGTGGCATACTACCAGTGAAGAAGACTCTGCTTGAGCCCCTACAGCCTCTACCACGAGCACAAATACCACGTCCGTGAATTCCACGAACGCTCATTGTGTAATTCGAATTTTATCTACATTACAAAGTTTTATGCATCAGTTCCAATTATTTATTAGCAGATGTTTTATGCATAATTTATCAGGAGTTCAGAGATGTTTTCAGAAGTTTCAGTCTCTAACTATTTCAGTACAGTTTCAGAAAGTACTAACCATAGTATTTCAAAACAGTTTAATTTAAGTACAGAGATACTTACTTGGATCGACGCCGGAGACTCGGTGTACTACATACTTTCTCAATTATCCAAATCATTTAAAAACCAATTCTTTTTGGAACCCAAAATTCACAATTGAGTTTTGAAACTTGGCTCTAATAACACAAAATGTACTATCCCAACACACCATGTGGGGTTAAAAACACCCACCTATCCCTACACACCATATTGTGTCGTACAACACGTATTAGATATAGTGCAGCAAAGTTGCCAGATAATAGGCGATGATCACCATACAAAACACTTCCTCCGCAGATAAATCCCACCCTAAAACAGATGTAGATAACAATTTAGAATTATAGAATAAACATGCTTAACATACATAGGTACAGATAATAGACATGCTTATACAGAACAGACAAATATATATTTAGTATCCTACTCAGATCAGTCTCTTAGAATTTCATCGCATACAGAATAAGGTTTATTTAGCCCTTACCGACCCTATAGTAGGCCCATAGTCGATTGAGGCGACCCGTGCAACCTTAGGAAAAATTACAGAATTATGGGCCCCCATGCCCGTGTGGGCCCATATGCCCGTGTGGCCCATACGCCTAGATTGGCCTTGCCCATGTGGCCCACACGACCTAGCCCAAGAATCCATACGCCAGTGTGCCATGCCCATATGGGCCCACACGCCTAGACTGGCCTTTGCCCGTATGGCCCATACGGCCACACTCAAGCCACCACACGGTCGTGTGCTGCACACAGCCATGCTTTCACCAACCACACGGTCGTGTTCTCGCACACGGCCTACCACATGGGTGACCACACGCCCGTGTGGTATCGACAGAAAGGTTTTTCAACTTTTGCCGACGATTTTTTTTCTGCGTTTCGAGTACACACCTGGTATCGTTTGAATCAAAAAACACTCCCGAGGCCAACCACACCTAAAAATCAGAATACCCAACACTCAAATTCAATCAATAGTTACGAAATTTAATGAAATTAATCCACAATCGAAACTTCACAACACCCAACACGTATTCTTAAACTTATCGATAATGAAAACACCTAACGTTTAGATCGCTGCAGGAGTTCCAACCAATTCTCGCTTTTCCCCCATGCCAAGAATAAAAAGAACAATCACCATCAAAATACTAGCCACAAAACGTTAAGATTCTACCCACACAAGACTTACCGAATGAACACCATCGAAAATAGCACAAAGTAAGGCGTAATGGAAAAATTGAAAAGACAGGAAGCCAAGAAGAAAAAAAATTCGGTAGAGGAGCAAGGAAACTAAACGCTAAGAAGAGAGATGATTTTTTTGGGGGAGCAAAAGATAAAAAATAAAATCTGATTCAGTTATCAGGATTTCCCCCAAATTCCTCCCCACAATCCCACTAACATCCACTACTCAAAATCTCATTTCTACTGAAACTCTCTCAAGCAACTGCGTAACAATTAATACCCATGCCCGCGCAAGAATTCAAACATCGAAACCCTCAAACACGCAGACTCCCTTACCACTCGAACCAGCAGGCTCATTCTGATATGGATTTACAGGCAATTAAGAATAAACCCACTGAACAGAGATAAGGCTTAGATCCAAAAATAACAAAATTTTTCAAGGGTAAGAGTTTAACCCAAGACCTCTCACACACACCCAAAACACTTAACCAGTAAAGTAGATACACATTTGTGTCAAATTTTACAGAAGCAGAAATAAATTATTTCAAGCATTACAAAGCTCTTCGAAATTACAAAAATACAAAAAAATCAAACAAACTATAATTTTTTTCAATTTTCAATAAAATTTTATTTAAAAATTAGAATGGAAAAGAAAATTTTAAATCTAAAACAAATTTAAATTTTTAAAAAAATATGAATTAAAAGAAAACAATTTAAAATTTATAGAGTTAATTACACGCCATATCTAACAACACATTATGTATCTCAAGAGCCTATAAAGTACAGTTTTGTTTTATGAAAAGGAAAACAAAATCACTACTTAATTAAAAATGATTGTATGAAAATATACAATATCAATTATCAATTTTTTTTTACCTTGTGTATATTTATTTAATTATATTATACTCATCTGATAAATTTTTAGTAGAAATTTTTTAACCTTACATAAATATAATGATTGAAAATGTGTAAAAATTTCTGATAAAAAGTTTATAATTAAAAAATGTAACAAATGTTGTCAATATTACATATCTTCCATCATTTACTTAAAAATTTGTATTATGATGAATACAAATTGAGATTAAAATTTAAAATGAATTTTAATTGATTAAAAATATGCACCCTAATTGACAATAATACATATAATTAAAAAAAATTCAACATCGATATTCCTAAATAAATGATATATTTTAACTAAGTTTATAAAATTGATTTATTTTAAAAAATGTTTTAACTTTTATTATTAAAATATATTTTAATTTTGATATTTTTTTAATATTTTTTTTGTTATGAATAACTTACTACGTTGATGTCCATCAAAATCAATATAAGTTTTGATGTACTGTAAATTCTATTAGTTATTAGAGGTAGATCTCTACTTCATTTATATTTCTTATGTCTATAAATAGAGACGTTGGAGAAGCTTTGTAAATATTCTGATTGATAAATGTAACACCCCTCACCCATGTTCAACGCTGGAATAGGGTTACAGAACATTACCGAACCTATTATACAATTACACATACATTTTCAAATTTCATATAATCATCAATCAACAACATTCATATCGTCTCTAATATGTGCCTACGAGGCCTAAATCATGCATCATTATGCCCAATTACAAACATATATCTTCTCTAATATCAACCATTTGACAACCACGATACCAGTTATCAATAAGCATCATAAATCCTATCTCAATCACATAATATAAGCCATATATACACATATATATATACATAATCAAACCAACCAAATTAAGCCAACTTTCATGGCTATATATAAACCAAACCATAAACATTTACAAGGTAATTCAAATGGCTAAATTCATCATCAACTTATATACCAAAATGACCAAAGTTCCTATACATGCCATATATTCCAAAAACATAGATTCAAAAGTACCAAAACGATAGTTTGATAGTGTGTTGAAGTCTCCAACGATTCCTAAATTTGAGCTAACTTTGAAATCACTATAAACACAGTAAAATAAACAAAGTAAGCTTTATAGCTTAGTAAGTTCATATGATTAATAAGTATAATACCAATTCAATCACAATTTAAAGAACATAAATAATACATTCAATTCAACAAATTGCACATTGCCATAATTCTATGTATCATGTATAAATTTATCAACTTTCACTTACTTTTCATATGAACTTATCAATTATCACTTACTTGCCAAACTTTCACAAGTACCTGAACTGATCCGTATCATTGCTTACATTTTCGTACCATGATCTTTTCCTATTGAACATTCGGAATAATATCGGATACTCGGGAATCTCACACCAAAGTGCCACATACATAGCCAATGCTATCTCAATCTCATATCACATATATGCTCACTCTCGAGCTATCAACGGGTCTGCTCACACAAGCTGCCAGTCAAGACATAGCTACATGGTGCTGCTTACACAAGCTGTCAAGTAACCGCAACACATGCCGATATACTCAGCCACCGGTAGGACGTACAGGACCAACACCCGAATCACATAATCATAGTAACCCGTAGTGCCATGTCATTATTATTCTATCTATTCCTAAGGTTCAACCGGGATTCTCACTGTGTCAATGCTTTGTCGATAGGAAATAAAATACACTCTCTCTTTGCTCTCCCATTCTTGTTGTTCTTTATTCTTTTTCTTTTATTTTATATCAGTTTTTAAAATAAATAATTTTTCAACATTATCTTGAAAATTTTAAAACATATGTTTATTTAAATTTTATATTTAAAATAATTTCTCACCAAATCTAGCATAAAAAAATTGTTAAATTAAATATTATAAGCTGGAATACATTAGTATTTTCTATTAATTAATTTAACACCAAACAATTTGATTATAATATAAAGTACAATATATAGAAATATACAATTAATTAATTATAATAATATGTATCTAGAATATTTAATAATAACATTATATAATAACTTTATTATATATTTAACCTATAAATTCAATTAATAGCATGACCCACCTTTGTGCCATTTCTCTAAAAAAGAACTAACTTAGAATTACTTGTTTTCATTTTTATGTAAATATGCTACTATAGATAATATATATTATCTCACATATAATTATTAAATCAATAATTTGAAACTCTTTAATCTTTTAATTAAATCAATATATAAGAGATTAATTATTTTTTTATTGATTAACTTTATATCATTATAAAAATACTAATTCTAAATAAAATATTAAATCTATAATATATATAAACATAAGTGGAAAATATTTTGAATTGATAAAAATATACCTTTTTATTGTTCATTGTATTACTAAATTGACATTAAAATTCTATTTCAATAATATATTATTAAAATTTTATTGGATAATTACAAAAGTGATTAATTAACTTTTAATTCATTGAATATAATTGGATAAATTAAAAATAATAAAAATATAAAAATATATTACTTATATTATTAATTATTATATGATAATAACAAAAAATAAACTAATTGTCATAAAATAAAGAGAGATGAAGAGAATAAAGAACAAAGAAAATATGAAAGTAATAGAGAATGCACTTTATTGATAAAAGGGATGATTACAATGCTTCATCAGAGTGTCTATTTATAGGCATAAGAAGTATAAAATAAGTAGAGATCTAATTCTAATAACTATTAGAATTCAAAGTACATTAAAACTTTATCTTGATCACGATGGATAACCACTTAATAAGATATTCATAACACTTCCCCTTGAATATCTATTGGTAGAAAATGTGTCTCTTTAAAACTTTATTAGGAAAAACCTTGTGGGATAAAAACCTAATGAAGGAAAAAGAGTACAAAATCTATAATACGCATAATTTGTTGCCTCATTAAAAACCTTTCTAGGAAAACCTAATGGGAATAAACGTCGGTTAAGGGAAAAAGAGTACAACACACATTTCTCCCCCTCATGAAAACATCACATACTTTCTCATATTCTACGTATTTGAATACTAGTTTTTCAAATAACTATTTGAATGTATTTGTAACAACCCATTTTTCATTGAGATCGGAACAGTGGTTTTGGGACCACAAATCTAACCCAAAAATAAGGTTTATTTTTATTTTATTATATGGTCCATATTATAATAGACATGTCGTTTGAAAATGTTTATACGAAAATTTTATTGATTAAGTGTTTAATTACGAGAAGGACTAAATCGCATAAAATGTGAAAGTTAAATTCTAGTAGCTATAAGATTAACTAACTATGAAATTCAAATCTAGAGGCCCTTATATGGTAATTATACCATTAAGAAAAGTATGTAGATTTTTCTTGGTGACTCATCCATGGAAATATAGAACAAGGGCAAGGACTAAATTGAAAATTTCAAATTACTTAATTAATTAAAAAGATGATAAAAGATATCATCTTATTTTATGTCATCTTCAACCTAAAACACATGGAAACCCTAGGTGTGAGAAAAGAAACTTTCAAGGCCTAATTGGGTAAGTTTTCTCGTCCCTTTTTTAGTAATTTTGATATTTTTAAAATCGGGATAGTCTAATCTATCTATTTGAGGCATTAATTCGAAAGTTATCAAGGAATGAAAAATGGTTCATGGATGTATATGCTGAAAATTAGAAATTTATGGTAGAAAATGAAAGATTATTGATAGATAAACAACTTTTGCCAAGTGATTTTTTATGAAAACATGATTTAGGGACTAAAATGTAAAGTTTTAAAATTTGATGAAAAATTATAAATTTTTATGAGTACATGTGTCGTAAATTTTGTAATGGGGCTTTGGTTAGGCTTGGAATAGGGAGTAATTTGCACAAGTTTCATTTTCTAGGCCTAGGGACAAAATCAAAATTTATGGAAAAGTTGGGGGCAAAATGGTAATTTTGCCTAGGACGTAAATTGAGTCCATTTAAATATGAAATGTGTGAAATTGATGGTTAAATTCATTTATATAGATCCGTACAATACTAATTCGAGGTTAGATCGAGGAAAAGAAAAAGTTTCGGATTAGTAGATTTCTAACATGAACAAGTGTCAAGGTAAGTTCTTGTAACCTAATTGAGCATGTAAATATGTTAAATTGAATGTTGTGTTTGTATGTAATGTGAATTATATTGATATGATTTATTTGATTGTTATAATGAATGTTTGAATACATGCTTGAAACGATGATAAATGGGTAAGTCTTGATTGAATACTAAATTCTGATGATTTTATGCGTTTTCCCAAAACTTATAAGGTCCTGCATTTGTTGTGGACAGGATTTATCTCAGACAAGTAATCCCATTGACCTTGTTATAGAAAGGATTTAGCCTGGACAGGTAATCCCGATATAATACCTCTCGAGCATACGTTATGATTAGGGTTTAGCCTGGACTGGTAATCCTAATCGAGCTCTTCTAAGCTTACATTATATAGAGGATTTAGCTTGGACTGGTAATCCTGTTATACAATATGTGGCTAGAGAGAGTGTTTATTGGTTAAGTGCCCTAATGGTACCCTTGAATAAGAAATTGATGGATTATTAAATCATACACTTCGAGTGTACTACTTAAGCATCCATCGAAATTCAATGATTCAATAGACATAAAACTCTTCAATAGACATAAAACTCTTGACATGGCATGAAAATCTTGAGATGAAATGATAATGACTTGAAAGAATATTACTTGATGAGCTCATTTATGTTACTTGATTGATATGACGATTTTGGTGACTTAGCCAAATGGATGAAAAACTTGTTATTGTATGCTTAGATTTAATAAACGAAATTGGTAAGTTTAGTTTCCGCTATATGAACTTACTAAGCATGTAATGCTTACTCCGTTTTATTTTCCCCTATTTTATAGTGCTCGGAAGCTCGTGAAGGTTGGAGATCCTTAGAGCATCGTTACACTATCAACTAGTCATTTTGGGTAGAATTAGTAAAAATCATTTTGGTATAATGGCATGTACAGGACAACTTGGCCAATAGTGGCTTGAAATGTTATTTTCTAACCTAGCCATTAGAATGGCTAGTAATGGTTCATTTTGGTATGACTAAGTAGATTATTATGATATATATATACACATGTGTTATGTTAAGAATATGTGATCAATGTTGTGAATGCCTAAGTTAAACTAAGGTAAGGTTGTGATCATGTATGCTTGTAGTGATATGCCTTATGAATGATGAAATTTGCTTAAGTTGAATGCTTGGATTGGTTGGTATTGGATGTGTGTTTCAAGTGCAGGTCTTGGGTGAAATTTTGGGTGAGAAATGAAGCTAGAAATGGCTTAATTTTGTCCACATGGGCAGACACACGGGCGTGTGTCTAGACCGTGTGTGACACACGGCCTGGTAACATGGGCATATGGTTAGGCCGTGTGTCCCTTGAATTTTGAGAAACATAATGCTTAGAGTTGGGCACACGGGCAAAGACAAGGGCGTGTGTCTCAGCCGTATGTGCCACACGACCTAGAACATGGGCGTGTGCCTTGGCCATGTGTGTAACACCCCGAACCCGATACCGTCGCCGGAGTCGAACACGAGGTGTTAACAGCCTTCAAACCACTTATTCGACATTTCCCAGACAAGCTGCCGATCTGCGTACTAGTCGCTTTAAAAATCATATCTTGAGTTTCACAACTCTAAAATCAGTTTTGTGATTTTTCCCTGAAAATAGACTCATATGCCCATCTCCATAATTTTTTCTAGAATTTTTAGTTGGGCCAATTAGTACAGTTTATTAGTCAAAGTCTCCCATGTTACAGGGATCGACTACACTGACCCTTGCGCATTACGAATTGGATATCTCCCTGCACAGAGCTTCAATACTGATGTCGTTTGTTTCTATAGAAACTAGACTCAGAGAGGAATCTGTACATATATGGCATGGCTCCTAATTATCTCTGGTTAACTTATAATAAATCTCCAAAGTCGGAACAGGGAATCCAGAAACCGTTCTGGCCCTGTCTCACGAGAACCTGAATATCTCTTAACATACTGTCCATATGATCTTTTCGTTACTTCTATATGAAAATAGACTCATCGATCTTCGAATACATAATTTATTCATCAATTAATTCCACTCCTACTATTTTTAGTGATTTTTCGATCTCACGTCACTGCTGCTGCCAGCATCTGTTACGAAAGCAACTATGCCTATTTCGTAATTTCTCCTTGATCTAACTAGTAATTCATCATACATATCACCAATTATGATCATGACTAGCCATGCCAAAGGCTAATCATTGTCAAACATCTCCCTACTACACTATTGCCATATCATGAATTTTAACACCAAAAATAATCAACCATGACATATGGCATAAAAAGGTCGAATTATCAAGATTTACGACCTAACGTTATGAAACCAAACCCAACCGAACATTTATGCCATTTTCGCATGGCTAAAAGTTTACATACCAAAGTTCAAACACAACATAATAGCCTATACATGCCGAAATGCTCTCCTAAGCCGACTAAGAAGAAAGTACCAAAACTTGCTAGCCGGTGTGATGACTCCAATGACGGCCCGATCACGCAAGAATAGACGAGTCCAAGAAACCTAAAATAGGTGACAAGGAAACACCGAGTGAGTATATAACTCAGTAAGTCATAAGCAATGCACTACCATCCATTAATAACATTATCACAATAGGAAATAAAATGGAACGAGGCTAGTTACTCCATCCATACCGAACCATCCATGGTTCCTCAGACCTATCGGTTCAATCTCATACCAAATCATGCATTCACATTCCGTATACTCATCAATAGGATATTTGAGGCATTTTCATACATCATTTTATTTTCGTTACAATCATACAACTAAACGGCCTTTCACCTATTCCACGATAAATCTTATGTACGTGACTTCAAGTATATTTGTCACATAGGTTCAAACTTACCAAGCTCAACTCCAAATATAGACATAGCACCTATTAGCCATGAACTCAAGGTACTTACCCGATCCGCTGTCCGTGATCGACTCAATAACGTCGCACACTTAGTGTCCATAATGTTTCAAAAGTATATAATAAGTCCGCACACTCAGTGCTATATAATCAACTCGCACACTTAGTGCTATATAATCAAACTCGCACACTTAGTGCTACATAATCAAGCTCGCACACTTAGTGCTACATAATCAAGCTCGCACACTTAGTGCTACATAATCAAGCTCGCACACTTAGTGCTACATAATCAAGTTCGCACACTTAGTGCTGTACAATTTAAACCCGCACACTTAGCGCCAATCTCATGATCATAAATGTTTATACCCGCACTCTTAGTGCCGAGATCAACAACTCAATACATCTCACCTCTTTTCTCTTCATCCAACACTTTCATCACCACATACATACATGTATATATATATATCTCATTCCATTCAGCATCATTACATAGACGTTATGATCATTTAAATTAATACAACTATATGCTTAATGACTTACTTGGTGTTGGGTAAAACGGTTCCAACTCGGCTACTTGATGATCTTTTCTTTGCCTTTGCTTGATTCTCCTCCTTTAACTCCTTGAGCTTAATCAATAAATCAACTAGTTTAGCCATCTTGCTAAACATTCATAATTCAATTACACATGCATATGTATGTTTGTATATTCGGCAACCATCCTCACTAATTACCCATTTAGTCGATTATACACATAATTAAAGGTAACATCACGAATGGGCATACTTGTGTATATATACATATATATGTATATATATATATACTTCGGAATGGGCATCACAATTAGATTTAACACCACCTTCATACTCAATTAGATGGCCGAATGTATGTATACATGTACAATGTCAACTATAACATCATTTAAACACCTAATTTCATCTCATGAACACTTAATCGAATTTTCCTAATCTAGCATATTTCCACATCTATTTGTAACATCATGTAAATCCACATATAACTACATTTCTTAAGTTCCACATCTTAATGCCCATTATAGCCACTCCCATAGTCTAAATCTAGCAATCGGCAACACCCACCTTTCCACTATGTTAGCCGAATACTCATTCTCTTCCTAGTCCTAAATTCGGCACCTCCAACAAAATAGCTTAACAATTTCAACTTTCATGCTAACATAACAAGCAACTTAACACATCCATATAACTAGCATGCTAATAGCATCAAGGTATCAACTAAAATTTTTTTAAGCTCCTTAGCCGAATCCTAACTCTCCAACAACCCCAAATCCAACCATGGGATAGATAGAATTTAGACTCATCACCCAAAGGTTGTGTAAACTTCCAAAAATATCATTGAACATACCTTGATCTAAAGGACCACCTTGGCCGAATCTTGCTTCCTCTTCTTCCTCTAGTTACGACAATTGCAAAAGAAAGAAAACATGAACACTCCTTCTTCCCTCCTTATTAAGCATTCAAACTCCCTCATTTTCATGCCACATGTAACACCCCGGACCCGGGACCGTCACCGGAGTCGAATACTTTTTCCGAAACTCTGACTGATATACTTTTTCCGAAACTCAGTTTGGAAAAACTCCCAAGTTACTTGCTCCCGGGGCACAACAGAAGTCAGAGTACTCCACCAATAGTAGGCAGAATCACGTAGCAAGGAGATAGCACACTTTAGGCATTCATCGGGTGTACAAGATAGCTCATCGAGTACCCGGATAGTGTTGTCCAACCAAAATTCAGCTTGCTCGGCATCGTCGCTATCCGTAGCTTTAAATTCAGTAGCCCCATGTTTTCGGATTCGGTCAACTGGGGGCTTATTTGACCTTATTTGGTCAGTTACCGGAGGTATTGTAGGTGCGGGGGTGGTGTTTGTCGGGAATGGAGGTTGTGGAACAGCCGTATTAGTTCGAATGTATTGATTGAACCAATCATTCATCACGCTATAGAAAGCTTGTCTAGCTTCATCGTTCGGGTTATTCGCATTAGGTTGAGAGTCCACCGGCGCTGTCCCTTGTGCGGGAGCAGGCGCTACACTCTCAAGATCATCAGCTACCGCTCGGTCGGGATCGGGATCCATTACTATAAATAAACACATTTGCAAATGTCAGAAATCACCACACTATCAATTAATCACATAAAATGGCATGTATAGCTAGACCCCAACACATTACGGTAGTCCTAGAATCGACTAAACTGTAGCTCTGATACCAATCAATTGTAACACCCCGGACCCGGGACCGTCACCGGAGTCGAATACGAGGTGTTGACAGACTTTTAAAAATTTTTCCAGACACTGCCCAGTCTGAGTACTAGTCGCTTCAAAAATCATATCTTGAGTTTCACAACTCGAAAATCAGTTTTGTGATTTTTCCCTGAAACTAGACTCATGTCCCCACCTATGTATTTTTTTCTAGAATTTTTGGTTGGGCCAATTAGTACAGTTTATTAGTCAAAGTCTCCCATGTTACAGGGGTCGACTACACTGACCTCTTCCCATTACGACTTGGATATCTCTCTGCACAGAGCTTCAATACTGATGCCGTTTGTTTTTATGAAAACTAGACTCAGAGAGGAAACCATGCATATATGGTATGACCCCTAATTCTCTCTGGTCAATTTATAGTGAATTTCCAAAGGCGGAACAGAGAATCCAGAAACTGTTCTGGCCCCGTTCCACAAGAACCCGAATATCTCTTACTGTACTGTTCATATGATTGTTTCGTTACTTCCATATGAAAGTAGGTTCATCAAGGTTCGATTACATAATTTATTCACTATTTAATTCCACTCCTACGAATTTATGTGATTTTTCAATTCTACACCACTGTTGCTGTCAAAATCTGTTTTCAAGGTAAACTTTACCTATTTTGTGGTTACCATGGACCAACTAGGGTTTTGCCATACATAGGTCCACATGTGATCATATTTAGCCATTCCAATGGCTGATCATTAGCCCAACACTTCCATTTCAAACCATAGTCACATCGTGAAACCATATATATACATACATAAACACAAATGGTCTAATGCCATACTCCACTTCTACAAGCCATTTTCGCATGGCTTTACACACATACATCACAAAGAACTTAAACAACAGGGGGTAGTCCTATACATGCCATATCCAGAGTTCAACTAAAAGAGTACCAAAAGAGCTTGATAGTGTAGATGACTTCGACTTCGCTGATCCCGAGTCCGATAGCTAACGAACAAAATCTATAAAATAGAGAGCCAAAGCAACCGGGTAAGCATTTTAAGCTTAGTAAGTCTCAAGTAATGAAATCGGCTTTGACTACAGTATTACATTCACATAGCTAACTAAGTCACTTTAATAACACACATTCTCATAATCATACTTCATCAACATATATACACAAGGTATCAACCTTTCTAAAAGCCGAAAATTCGTTAGCCGATCGCACGAATACTATTTAAAACGAATCGACTTTTCCAATGCACATGCAAACATACCTTATCGTTCGGGTTGGTTGAGCATATTTATTGAATTAGTT
This sequence comes from Gossypium hirsutum, assembly GCF_007990345.1. Taxonomy (NCBI): domain Eukaryota; kingdom Viridiplantae; phylum Streptophyta; class Magnoliopsida; order Malvales; family Malvaceae; genus Gossypium; species Gossypium hirsutum. The sequence continues at coordinate 71,123,075 of NC_053434.1, read as the reverse complement.
ACAGCACAAAACGCTCACATTCAAACCCAAGTTTCTTCGGTATTTAACCGAATACAGCCGCAAACACAGTTGCCTTCGGGTCTTAACCCGGACATATCAACTTGCATAATTGCCTTCGGGTCTTAGCCCGGATATATCATCTCGCATAATTGCCTTCGGGTCTTAGCCCGGATATATCATCTCGCATAATTGCCTTCGGGTCTTAGCCCGGATATATCAACTCGCATAATTGCCTTCGGGTCTTAGCCCGGATATATCAACTCGCATAATTGCCTTCGGGTCTTAGCCCGGATATATCAACTCGCATAATTGCCTTCGGGTCTTAGCCCGGATATATTCCAATGCTCATGCACACGTATATCAATAATCATAACACATCCATATCATTTCTTCGTTACTAAGGCTCAAACACAAAACATTTATTAAACCTTTCAATTTCGGCTCGGTAGCCACACACAAAGAGCATAATTTCAATTGGCTTTATAACATAGTCTCTAAGCACATTCGACTATCCGTCATAGTATGACTATTCATTTCAATATAATTCAAGTAGGGTCATTACTCGAAGACTTACCTCAAATGTCGTCGAACGACTTCAACGGCTATTCAATTACTTTTTCCTTCCATTTATCGGATCTAGTTCCCCTTTGCTCTTGAGCTTAAGTTCAACAAAATTTAAAATAGTCATTAATCGACTATTCAAGTATTACTTTCAGAATAATATATATATTGATCCGACTTTCACACACATAGATTATAGTAAGCTTTATATTAATCAATAAATAATTCATCGGCAAACTTTCATTAATGTTTACAACAAAATCACATATTCACTACGAGCTGTTTTCCTGAGCAGTAGTTACTAAATTACTTATAACTGGAGCTACTAAACTCCAAATCACTTGCCGTTAATTTTCCCTGAATATAGACTCGTATATCTTCCATCCATAAAATTTTCAGAATTTTAGGCTTGGCCAATCAATACCAGATTTTTCTTAAAGTTTCCCCTGTTCACTGTTTGACTATTCTGACCACTCTTCACTACGAATCCAATTTCTCACTTTACAGAATTCAAAATGTGTTGTATTTGATCTCATTAGAAACTAGACTCATTAAGGAGTCTAAGCATATAAATTTTATCTTATAATCATTTTTGTACAATTTATAATGATTTTCTAAAAACAGAACAGGGAATCCAGCAGTCATTATGACTCAGCCCCACAATGCTTCAAATATCTCAAGATCGGTAACTCTTTTGTTTTTATAGTTTCTTTTGTAAGAAAATAGACTCTTCAAGCTTTAATGACATAATTCACTCAGCTTCTAATTCAACTCCTATAATTTATGGCGATTTTCCAAAATCACCTTACTGCTGCTGTCCCCAAACAGATTATTACCAAATCAAATACTAACATTAGCATTTCACCTTAATAGCTAGCTTACCAAGCCTTGATTTAACATATAATTCACACATATCACATTCAGCTATATATATATACATTTATCATATTTATTATTAACAAAGTATGCTCATGACAAATTTACTCCCAATCGCATCTCAAATTCATCAAGCTTAGAACACATTTACTAATTAAATTCGGTAGTTTAATCACCTTGCTAACCACTTATACATATAATTCAATTCAACATTATAACCCATTATCACTCATTTAGCCGATTATAGAGAATTAAACATAATATCTCTAGGATATACTCTACATGGCCGAATACACTACATTAATTTCCAACATTACCTATGTAATTACCTATAGGTTCTTATACCTTAAATTCACACATTTAGCCTTTTAATGCCTATTGATCAATCCTTTGGTCCTATCAAGAACCATTTAACATGCAAGGAACATAATCATAGAGGAAGAAATTTACATTCTAAATAGGCTCAATCTTTGACCGAATGTACTAGGCTCCTCTAAGCCACTCATCCAAAAATCTTTACCCCATTCTAGTCACTCTCCCATTGTTCCATACAACATGAAATAACCCCTAATTCCAACACTTAATCATTTGGCATATTGCTCAATTCACCATAAGAAATCTCAACTTTCTTGACATTACCAAGAGTGCATCCACCATTTAACTTAGCATATTATAAAGCCAAATCAACAAATTCAAAGCTTACCTCCTAATAGCTAAAGATGAATGCCGAATTGCTCTAGGTAAGTTTTCCCCTTCCTTTTTTTCTCCTTGTTTCGGCTTGAGGGAGGTATGAGAAGAAGATGAACACCATCCTCCTTCTTCTCTTTTATTTAATTCCTTTTATTTCAATTATTAAATCATTTGTTAATACAAAATTATTTTAATTTTTGAATTAGTGGAGCATATTCTTTCCTTGGCCGGCCACTATATTTAACATGGGTAAATTGACATGCAAAACCACTCCTTTCAATGCATGTACTATTAGACCATTGTAAATTAGCCTCTCACTTTCCAACAAAGTTTCATATAAGTCCATATTAAAAAAAATTCACATAAAGATGATCAAATTAATGCATGAAACTTTCACACATGCAATTACTCACATCATAAACACAGAATATAACTTTTAATTATTTATAAGACTCGGTTTCGTGGTCCCGAAACCACTTTTCGACTAGGGTCAACTTTGGGCCGTCACACCACAACATCAAACACTCCTCCTAGATACAAGCAATGGCCGAACTCTTTCAAAGTTTTTCTCCCCTTCTTTTTCTTGGTTTTTCGGCTAGGAGATGGCAAGTATGACACCCATTTTTTTTTTTGTTCACTTTCCTATTATTATCCCCATCATTTGTTAACCAAAAGAAAACATATTAAATTAGAATGAGTGGAGCATCATCACTCCTTGGCCGGCCACCATGTATTTTATGGGCAATTTGACATGCAAAGCCATGCTTCCTCACCCTATTATTAATTACTCCTTATAATTCATCTATCATCTTTTCTAACTTCGTCAACTAGGTCCTTTTTGAATTAATTCACAATCCTAAAGCTAATATTAAGCATTTAATTTCTCATATATTCGCTGCCACACAAAAATTTATGCAATTAAAACACAAAAATAAATTTTTGGCTCGGTAATGTGGTCTCTAAACCACATTCCGACCAGGGTCTAATTTGGGTTGTCACAACTCTCCCCCACATAAGAAATTTTCGTCCCCGAAAATCTTACCGGTAAATAATTTTGGATATCGATCCTTCATAGAGTCCTCAAGTTCCCAAGTGGCTTCTTCAATTCCGTGTTTATGCCACAGTACTTTCACTAATGAGATTTTCCTGTTTCGTAGTTCTTTTACTTCATGTGCTAAAATACGAACTGGTTCTTCTTCGTAACTTAAATTAGATTGAATCTCAATCTCCGATAGAGGAATTACGTGTGATGGATCGGACCTATATCGTCGAAGCATCGAGACATGAAAAACGTTGTGAATCTTTTCGAGCTCAGGGGGCAAAATTAATCGGTATGCAACGGGTCCAACTCATTCGGATACTTCGTACGGACCGATGAACCTCGGACTCAATTTGCCCTTACGACCAAATCTAAGCACCTTCTTCCAGGGTGAAACTTTGAGAAATACTTTGTCTCCAACCTGATATTCAATGTCTTTTCTTTTCAAATCTGCATACGACTTTTGACGATCCGAAGCGGTTTCAAACTTTCGCGAATTACTCGAACTTTCTGTTCGGCATCCTTAATCAAATCAACCCCAAGGATCTTACTTTCACTAAGTTCAGTCCAAAATATTGGGGTACGGCATTTACGACCATACAAAGCCTCGTAAGGTGCCATCTTAATACTTGATTGAAAACTATTGTTGTAAGCGAATTCAATCAAAGGTAAATACCGTTCCCATGAACCATTAAACTCGAGGATGCAACATCTCAACATATCCTCAAGTATCTGAATTATCCGCTCGGATTGACCATCAGTTTGTGGATGAAAAGCGGTACTAAAATGCAGCTTGGTACCCAAAGCTTCTTGCAATTTCTTCCAAAATCGCGAGGTGAATCTCGGATCTCTATCCGACACGATAGAAATAGGTACTCCATGTAATCTCACAATCTGAGAAACATACAATTCAGCTAGTTTATCCAATGAAAAATCCGTACGCACGGGGATAAAGTGAGCCGACTTAGTCAGTCTATCAACAACAACCCAAATCGCATCCTTCTTACTTGCTGACAATGGCAGTCCGGACACAAAGTCCATTGTGACTCGATCCCATTTCCACTCGGGTATCATGATCGGTTGAAGTAATCCTGAAGGCACTTGATGTTCTGCTTTCACTTGTTGACATATTAAACATCTCGAAACAAAGTCAGAGATGTCCCGTTTCATACCATGCCACCAGAATCGACGTTTCAAATCGTTGTACATTTTCGTACTCCCCGGGTGAATTGACATTCGGCTACAATGAGCTTCGTTCAGAATCATCGAAATGAGTTCTGAATTTCTTGGAACACACAACCGACTTCTGAACCTCAAACAATCGTCATCATCAATTTGAAATTCGGATTCCATATTCGGAATACATTCAGCCCGTTTTGCAACCAATTCATCGTCGACTTTCTGAGCTTCACGAATTTGATGAATCAATGATGGTTTGGCCTTTAATTCAGCTACTAACACATTGTCGGGTAGAACAGACAAGCGCACATTCATCGCTCGTAAAGCAAACAGCGATTTCCGGCTTAAGGCGTCCGCAACCACATTAGCCTTTCCCGGGTGGTAATCAATGACAAGCTCGTAATCTTTCAACAACTCAAGCCAACGTCTTTGTCGCAGATTTAAGTCTCTTTGAGTCGTCAAATATTTGAGACTTTTGTGATCCAAAAATACATGGCACTTTTCACCAAACAAATAATGTCGCCATATTTTCAAAGCAAATACGATGGCGGCTAGCTCGAGATCATGGGTTGGATAATTTCTCTCGTGTGGCTTCAATTGTCTCGACGCATAGGCCACAACTCGACCTTCTTGCATCAATACGCAACCCAACCCGAGTAGGGATGCGCCACTATAAATGACAAACTCTTTGCCTGATTCGGGTTGCACCAAAATTGGAGCTTCAGTCAAATGAGTTTTCAGTTGATCGAAGCTTTTCTGACATTCCTCCGTCCATTCGAACTTAACATCCTTTTGAAGTAGCTTCGTCATTGGTGTGGCTATCATCGAGAAACCTTTTACAAATCGTCGGTAATAACCGGTGAGCCCCAGGAAGCTCCGAACTTCGGTAATATTTCTTGGAGGCTTCCAGTTAAGTATGGCTGAAATTTTGCTCGGGTCAACTCGAATACCCGTTGCAGATACCACATGACCCAAGAAGCTAACCTCTCTCAACCAGAACTCACACTTACTGAACTTCGCATATAACTGCTTATCCCGCAAAATTTGCATCACTAATCTCAGGTGTTCAGCATGTTCGGTCTCATCTCTTGAATAGACCAAGATGTCATCAATAAACACAACTACGAACCGATCCAAATATGGTCTGAAGATCCGATTCATCAAATCCATAAATACCGCAGGGGCATTAGTGAGCCCGAACGGCATCACTAAGAACTCGTAGTGACCGTACCTCGTTCTGAAAGTAGTTTTGGGTACGTCCGAATCTCGAATCCGCAACTGATAATAACCCGATCTCAAATCTATCTTTGAAAACACTGATGCTCCCTTTAATTGATCAAACAAATCATCAATACGCGGTAACGGATACTTATTCTTTATCGTCACTTTATTCAGTTGACGATAGTCAATGCACAACCTCATGGTTCCGTCCTTCTTTTTCACGAACAATACTGGTGCACCCCAAGGTGAGAAACTCGGTCGAGCGAAACCTCTATCCGTCAACTCTTGCAATTGAGCTTTCAATTCTTTTAACTCGGTTAGTGCCATACGATACGGAGCTATCGAAATTGGCGTAGTTCCAGGTACAAGCTCAATACCAAACTCTATCTCCCGAACAGGTGGCAAACCTGGTAACTCTTCAGGAAACACATCCGGGTATTCACAAACCACCGGCACAGATTCGGGTTTCTTTTTTTTTAACTCTTTGTCATCAAGTACATACGCAAGGTATGCTTCGCACCCTTTTCTTACATATTTCTGGGCCAACATTGCTGATATTACAGCTGGCAACCCCCTTAAGTCCGTAGACTCAACTCGGATTATCTCGTTATTTGCGCACCTCAAATCAATAGTCTTGCTTTTGCAATTCACAACCGCATCATGCGCGGTCAACCAATCCAAACCAAGAATAACATCAAATTCGTCAAACGGCAAAAGCATCAAATCGGCCAGAAAACAGGATTCTCGGATTATTAGAGGGCATCTCTTACACACTTTATCAACAAGTACGCATTGACCCAAAGGGTTAGACACTCGAATTACGAACTCAGGAGACTCAACAGGTAGAGTCTTACTGGATGCTAAGGTTTCGCATACATATGAATGAGTAGAGCCAGGGTCAATCAATGCAATCACATTAGTATCAAAGAGAGTGAAGGTACCAGTGATGACGTCAGGGGAGGATGCCTCCTCTCGTGCGCGAATGGCATATGCTCTAGCAGGAGTACGGTTCTCGGCTCGAACAGCCGTATCAGAGGCCCCTCTCTGACTACCACCCCTACCTCCTAAAATTCTCGGTGGTCTACCTCTATTTGTCACTCCACTAGGTCTTGCACCTTGAATCTTATTCTTCTCATCAAGCTCCGTGCAATCTCTAATGAAGTGGTCCTTCGAACCGCATCCGTAACAGGCCCTGTTAATAGACTTACCCCAACATTCACCTATGTGTCGTCTTCCACATTGGGGACATTCAGGTTTCTCTAGACAATTATTTCCCACACTAGCTACCGAAGTAGCTCAGGGGTCCGTCGATGGTCGTGCTCTAATGGAAATTCCCGCAGTCATCCTCGACTTATTAGTGTCCTCCCTGAACTTCTTTACAGCTGAGAACGGAGCTTTACCCGTCGATCTTTTACGATAGTCTCTAGCTTCAAATTCAGCCTTCTTCTTCTCCTTTCCAAGTTCTTCCGCCTTGCAGGCTCGTTCGACTAGTGTTACGAATTCTTTTATTTCCAAAATACCCATTAATAGCTTTAAATCTTCATTCAATCCTTCTTCGAATCTTTTGCACATAGCAACCTCATCAGCTACACACTCCCGGGCATACCTACTGAGTCTTACGAATTCATGTTCGTATTCAGATACTGTCATACGGCCTTGCTTGAGTTCCAAGAATTCCTTACGCTTTTGATCAATGAACCGTTGACTAATATATTTCTTTCGAAATTCCGTCTGAAAGAAGTCCCAAGTTACTCGTTCGTTTGGGACTATGGAAATCAGGGTCCTCCACCAATAGTAGGCTGAGTCCTGCAACAAGGATATAGCACACTTTAGACATTCATCGGGCGTGCATGACAGTTCATCAAACACCCGAACGGTGTTATCAAGCCAGAACTCGGCCCTTTCAGCATCATCAGTAACTATGGCCCTAAACTCCTCAGCCCCGCGCTTCCTAATCAAGTCTACAGGTGGCTTACTCAGCCTCACAGGATCAGTAACTGATGGCATTACTGGCTCCTGGGGTGGATTATTCAAATTCGGGAATTGTTGGACAGCCGGATTGGTTCGGGCATACTGCGCGACCCACTCATTCATCATGGTAAAGAAGGCTTGTTTAGCCCCCTCACCTTGATTATTTGCAGATGACTGAGGTTCAACAGGCGGTGTCCCTTGTGCAGGAGCAGCCGCTACACTTTCAATGTCATCCGCCAAGGTTCTCTCTACACCGGGATCCATTTACTAATCAAAACATAAATTTTAACCGTCAGAAGTCATCACACAGTTAAACATTAACATTCGGCATGTATAGCTAGACTCATACGTGCTATGGTAGTCCTAGAACCGACTAAACCATAGCTCTGATACCAATCAAATGTAACACCCTGAACCCGATACCGTCGCCGGAGTCGAACACGAGGTGTTAACAGCCTTCAAACCACTTATTCGACATTTCCCAGACAAGCTGCCGATCTGCATACTAGTCGCTTTAAAAATCATATCTTGAGTTTCACAACTCAAAAATCAGTTTCATGCTTTTTCCCTGAAACTAGACTCATATTCCCATCTCCATAATTTTTTCTAGAATTTTTGGTCGGGCCAATTAGTACAGTTTATTAGTCAAAGTCTCCCATGTTACAGGGATCGACTACACTGACCCTTGCGCATTACGAATTGGATATCTCCCTGCACAGAGCTTCAATACTGATGTCGTTTATTTCTATAGAAACTAGACTCAGAGAGGAATCTGTACATATATGGCATGACTCCTAATTATCTCTGGTTAATTTATAATAAATCTCCAAAGTCGGAACAGGGAATCCAGAAACCGTTCTGGCCCTGTCTCACGAGAACCTGAATATCTCTTAACATACTATCCATATGATCTTTTTGTTACTTCTATATGAAAATAGACTCATCAAGATTCGAATACATAATTTATTTATCAATTAATTCCACTCCTACTATTTTTAGTGATTTTTCGATCTCACGTCACTGCTGCTGCCAGCATCTGTTACGAAAGCAACTATGCCTATTTCGTGATTTCTCCTTGATCTAACTAGTAATTCATCATACATATCACCAATTATGATCATGACTAGCCATGCCAAAGGCTAATCATTGTCAAACATCTCCCTACTACACTATTGCCATATCATGAATTTTAACACCAAAAATAATCAACCATGACATATGGCATAAAAAGGTCGAATTATCAAGATTTACGACCTAACGTTATGAAACCAAACCCAACCGAACATTTATGCCATTTTCGCATGGCTAAAAGTTTACATACCAAAGTTCAAACACAACATAATAGCCTATACATGCCGAAATGCTCTCCTAAGCCGACTAAGAAGAAAGTACCAAAACTTGCTAGCCGGTGTGATGACTCCAATGACGGCCCGATCACGCAAGAATAGACGAGTCCAAGAAACCTAAAATAGGTGACAAGGAAACACCGAGTGAGTATATAACTCAGTAAGTCATAAGCAATGCACTACCATCCATTAATAACATTATCACAATAGGAAATAAAATGGAACGAGGCTAGTTACTCCATCCATACCGAACCATGCCATGGTTCCTCAGACCTATCGGTTCAATCTCATACCAAATCATGCATTCACATTCCGTATACTCATCAATAGGATATTTGAGGCATTTTCATACATCATTTTATTTTCGTTACAATCATACAACTAAACGGCCTTTCACCTATTCCACGATAAATCTTATGTACGTGACTTCAAGTATATTTGTCACATAGGTTCAAACTTACCAAGCTCAACTCCAAATATAGACATAGCACCTATTAGCCATGAACTCAAGGTACTTACCCGATCCGCTGTCCGTGATCGACTCAATAACGTCGCACACTTAGTGTCCATAATGTTTCAAAAGTATATAATAAGTCCGCACACTCAGTGCTATATAATCAACTCGCACACTTAGTGCTATATAATCAAACTCGCACACTTAGTGCTACATAATCAAGCTCGCACACTTAGTGCTACATAATCAAGCTCGCACACTTAGTGCTACATAATCAAGCTCGCACACTTAGTGCTACATAATCAAGTTCGCACACTTAGTGCTGTACAATTTAAACCTGCACACTTAGCGCCAATCTCATGATCATAAATGTTTATACCCGCACTCTTAGTGCCGAGATCAACAACTCAATACATCTCACCTCTTTTCTCTTCATCCAACACTTTCATCACCACATACATACATGTATATATATATATATCTCATTCCATTCAGCATCATTACATAGACGTTATGATCATTTAAATTAATACAACTATATGCTTAATGACTTACTTGGTGTTGGGTAAAACGGTTCCAACTCGGCTACTTGATGATCTTTTCTTTGCCTTTGCTTGATTCTCCTCCTTTAACTCCTTGAGCTTAATCAATAAATCAACTAGTTTAGCCATCTTGCTAAACATTCATAATTCAATTACACATGCATATGTATGTTTGTATATTCGGCAACCATCCTCACTAATTACCCATTTAGTCGATTATACACATAATTAAAGGTAACATCACGAATGGGCATACTTGTGTATATATACATATATATGTATATATATATATACTTCGGAATGGGCATCACAATTAGATTTAACACCACCTTCATACTCAATTAGATGGCCGAATGTATGTATACATGTACAATGTCAACTATAACATCATTTAAACACCTAATTTCATCTCATGAACACTTAATCGAATTTTCCTAATCTAGCATATTTCCACATCTATTTGTAACATCATGTAAATCCACATATAACTACATTTCTTATGTTCCACATCTTAATGCCCATTATAGCCACTCCCATAGTCTAAATCTAGCAATCAGCAACACCCACCTTTCCACTATGTTAGCCGAATACTCATTCTCTTCCTAGTCCTAAATTCGGCACCTCCAACAAAATAGCTTAACAATTTCAACTTTCATGCTAACATAACAAGCAACTTAACACATCCATATAACTAGCATGCTAATAGCATCAAGGTATCAACTAAAATTTTTTTAAGCTCCTTAGCCGAATCCTAACTCTCCAACAACCCCAAATCCAACCATGGGATAGATAGAATTTAGACTCATCACCTAAAGGTTGTGTAAACTTCCAAAAATATCATTGAACATACCTTGATCTAAAGGACCACCTTGGCCGAATCTTGCTTCCTCTTCTTCCTCTAGTTACGACAATTGCAAAAGAAAGAAAACATGAACACTCCTTCTTCCCTCCTTATTAAGCATTCAAACTCCCTCATTTTCATGCCACAACATCAAACACTCCTCCTAGATACAAGCAATGGCCGAACTCTTTCAAAGTTTTTCTCCCCTTTTTTTTCTTGGTTTTTCGGCTAGGAGATGGCAAGTATGACACCCATTTTTTTTTGTTCACTTTCCTATTATTATCCCCATCATTTGTTAACCAAAAGAAAACATATTAAATTAGAATGAGTGGAGCATCATCACTCCTTGGCCGGCCACCATGTATTTTATGGGCAATTTGACATGCAAAGCCATGCTTCCTCACCCTATTATTAATTACTCCTTATAATTCATCTATCATCTTTTCTAACTTCGTCAACTAGGTCCTTTTTGAATTAATTCACAATCCTAAAGCTAATATTAAGCATTTAATTTCTCATATATTCGCTGCCACACAAAAATTTATGCAATTAAAACACAAAAATAAATTTTTGGCTCGGTAATGTGGTCTCGAAACCACATTCCGACCAGGGTCTAATTTGGGTTGTCACAATGTGAAACCTACACCTAATATCAAATTGAATTAATTAGCCACACGGGCTTGTGGCATGGCTGTGTGTGCAAGTCAGTGAGTTACAAGGGGTCGAACACGGCTACAACATGGGTGTGTCCCAAGGTCACACGGGCATGTCCCTTGGACCACACAGGCATATGAGCTCTGCACCTTGGAAAAAAATTTTTAATTTCGCGAAAAATTTTAGAGGTCCCGATTAAGTCCCGATTGATTCTGGTGCTCATATTGGACCTTGAGGGTCCAATTAAGGGACGTTTTGAATGATATCGATAAATGAATAGTAAATTATAAGATTTATCTATAAAATATTCTGAAAGTTTCGGAATACTCTGAAACCCTATTCCAACGACAGATATGGGTTAGGGGTGTTATAGTTTTGCTAAGTATTTATATCACCATTCTATTGAAAATTATGAGTGAGGGAAAATTTTCGCGAAATATATTTTGATCTCTTCAGGAGTTTCAACAATAATCATAGCAAACTTTAATCATGATCCTTCTATAAAAATACAAATAGGTATATTGGATCATTTTATAATCCTCTTTCAACTACTATTGACTAAGTTAAATTTACCACATATGTTAAATAATTTCAATTCATATAAATAAATAATTTCCTTAGAATTTCAATATGCTTCTAAATTCTAAATCTTTCAAGGATTTTAATATAAATTTTACTGTATAGTGATTTATAAAGGTTGTAACAACAACCGTTAGACGCAAGTTAAATTTTTTATGAATTGTCAAAATAATATGTCTAAAGGTTATTGCATTCACCACAAAAGAATATTATATCTTTTCATAATCAATAGTAGTACTTAGCAAAAAACTTCATATTTTTATTCCGTTTTTACAAAACTACTTCATTTGCACCCTCATCAGCTTTATACCATTACATATTTAGACTATTGGTCCAAAAATTCCACGAATTTAATTGTACTTGAGTTATGTCTTTCTATTTTGATCAATTTATTCCATATGTATATTTCTCAATAGATTTATTCAAAATCTTCCTTTTATTTCATTATTTTAATAATAATATTTCATGCAAAATCATTGTTGACCACTTTTATTATTCGGTTCCACATTTTCTCGAATTGACATAACTTATCAAGATCTCTTATTTTCATTATTTTAAAATTCAGTTTCAGGTACCTGAATCACTTTTGGAGTTTTACTTACTAGTTATGTCTTGGGTCTCTTCTGGAGCACTTGCCTCCACTATATGACCATCTAGAAGAATTTTCATCTTTGAAACCGATCAATTTATTATTTATTACTGATTATCCTACTGGGACTTTGATTCAAATTAAAATATTAGATGATATATAAAACTTGGTTATTCTCATTAAGTTTGTAAATACATCTAACAGTTAACTTGTAATGAGTTATTCTTATTGAATTTTTGGTTCAAATTATTCTCTCCCTAACTCATTACAAGTTATTATTTCTCTCCCCCTAATGTCAGGAAAACTATCGAATCAAAATTGTAATCACAAATCATTTCATAATTGAATCTCAAATACATTCAATTCATCTAATAATATAAAGAAACTTGTAATTAATATATATTCCCAACTTTCTTTAAGGATTCACTTATCTTTGTGTGTTGTGGTGGAGCAATTGGAACATATACTACACATCCAAAAATTGTAAGATGGGAAATATTTGGCTCTTGACCAAAAATAAATTGTAATGGGGAATATTTATAATTTATTGGCTTGATGTGTACAACATGTGTGATTACAATTCAACTAAATCATTTTGTGTGTGAACATGAGATACAGAATGTTCAACTTTTATCCCAATTGATATGCAATAATCATTGAAAAATTGGGATGTAAACTCACCAACATTAGCAAGATGAATTTTTTTTAATTGCATAATCTGAAATTAATAATTTAAATAAGCAATCTCAATAACGCACGTGGTTATTTTGTAGATGCATCTACCAAAATCATATAATGTCAAAACCATCCGCATGGTGGATGAATGAGCACATATTCATTTCAGAAATGCAAGACATTAAATCTCAATTTTAGCTAGTGAGTTTCTAAGAATCAATTTTCATTGAGAATAGGCAACAAATTAGAATTCTTTAAATTAAAGAATCTTCTGATTCTTTAATGAATGTCCATATGAATTCTCAATTAATTTTCGCATCATATATGATCCAGGATGGTCTAACTGGTTATGCCAAGTAGTAAATGCATTTGTATTAGTACACTTCTGGTTTACTTTAACATGTGTTTCAATTGTACTAAATTGTAACAAATTGATAATTTTATTATCATTCATTTTAATTTGTATCCACATATAAGTACTATTGTGACATTTACTACTTGAAATGTCTAAATCAATGTGAAGTCTATAATGCCACTTATCCAATAAATATAATTTCCAAATAATTATATACAGTATTCACTTCAGGGAATATGCCAAAATCTTCAAATGCACAAAAATCTATTAATAGCAAACTTTGAGAGTGGGTCTTACTTTCTAGGTGTACAATAAGTACATAACCAATGACTTTTCATACATATATTTTTCTCTCTTGTAAGTTCTCATAAGTAATATTTTACCACATAATTTTAATTGAGAACATATTCTGAATACTGTAGAGTTATACTCACAGTTTTTAAAAAACTTGCAACTTTAGGTGCATCAACCATAATAAGCTTCAGATGGAATTATCATATTCTATTGCTCATAAGTAAATCTTTCACAATCAAATATTTTGCTTTCAACCTTTTAATAGGGATGATGACAAAAGAATATCACAAAGATTATAAAATAAATATAAATTAATAACCCAATCCCCTTTTTTATTCATATGAAATATAATGTTTTCCTTATTCACAATCTCAATATAAGATCCATTACAAATGTATTTTAAAAGTAATGCATTAACCATTACAAATAATATTTGTTTGATTTAGTATCAAATAAGATAAATACTTTCTATCTATAATGATAGAATTTATTACTACATCTTTATATCTTTCCTCCAAAAATATTAACAGAAACAAAATATTTGAGCAAACGCCACATATGTGGCCAATAATCTTTCATATCACATTGATAACATAAGTTATCTTTACCCTTTGAAAAGTTATCTTGAGAACTCCCATTGTTCTCTTATTTATTACTATGTTCCCCCTTCATGTGTATATCTTTTATTTTCTTTATGTTTACATTCACTTCGGGGAATGTAACAAATCTAATATGACAGATTTCTAAATGCCTTTTTTGATTTTTTATTTCATAATCACCATCGTAAAACATGCGTGGATTTCAAATCAAAATCTATCTATTCATATTGTCATGATTGGTCTCCAAATATAATAAACATGATATAATAAATAAATCATAATAAAATATACCTGAAAATCTGAGTGGTTAAAGGTTCTAATGGTTACGCATAGTGCGTGGGTCTCAATTGAAGACTAAAATTGCAATAGCTCTAGAAGGCTATCGATAACAACTTGAGCAGCAAATTTGGAGTGATCGTATTATAAAATAAAAGAGAATCATGTTGATAACGTGCTATAAAATAAAGAGAGATGGAGAGAATAAAGAACAAAGAAAATATGAAAGTAATAGAGAATGTACTTTATTGATAAAAAGTATGATTACAATGCTTCATCATAGTCTCTATTTATAAGCATAAAAAGTATAAAAGA
This sequence comes from Gossypium hirsutum, assembly GCF_007990345.1. Lineage (NCBI taxonomy): Eukaryota > Viridiplantae > Streptophyta > Magnoliopsida > Malvales > Malvaceae > Gossypium > Gossypium hirsutum. The sequence continues at coordinate 71,108,019 of NC_053434.1, read as the reverse complement.
AATAGAGATCTAATTCTAATAACTATTAGAATTTAAAGTAAATTAAAACTTTATCTTGATCATGATGAACATCCACTTAATAAAATATTCATAACACTAATCATATATGTTGTTTTTTTAAGTTATTAACAACTAATCAGACTTTGTATTCATATTTAATTAAATTTATTATTTTAAATTAATTGCCACTTAATCGGTGTTATACTTATATACAAACTAGACTAAGATTTAACATTATAAACAAATGTATTAGTAAGTAATTTTCATTCAAGTAGTATTTATTGAGTCATTAGAAAAAATATACTTTTAGTATTATTTTATAGGTTCTATTCTTCTCAAAAAAAAATTAATTATTATTTTTATTTTTATTATTATTGTTATTATTTTTATTTTTGGTATAACAATCATTGCCATTATTCGAGCCAAATTGATATTTAAATAAAATTTTCTCAACTAATATTCGATTATTATTATTGCTTTTAATAATAATATAAAAACTAAATTACACAATTTTTTTATGTATTTTCAAATATTTCACTTTCGTTTCAGTTTTTTAGTTTTTCTGTCTTGATTTTTCGTTATTTTAATTTTAATTGCTGTTTTTTTTAGCTTTAGTTAGATTTTTTATTTTATTTTTAAAGATCATTTTCCTTTTATTGCACATAGTTCCTTAATTATGATTAAACCTTCTTTTATCTATATAGCATTATTTATATTAAATATATTATGCATTATGTATTATTTTTATATAAAAACAAACATATATCTTTGCCCACAAAACGCTGGTGAAAAAAATAAATATTTCAAAAGACCATGAAGAATGGAGTGAGATTTAATTGTATACAGCTAAAGCACCACAAGCTTCATGCTATAAGAATATCACGTGGATTGAAACTCTATTGACACTTCAGACAAATGAACCAGTTAAATTAATCAAAATTTATCCCTAACTCATCGACTATCCAAAACTGGCCAATGATAAGATCATGTAGACAACCAATGATGTAATAATTAACTTTAGGTTGAAATTTGAAATTTAAAAAAAAAAATTCTTTAACTTTTTTTTTTTAAATTGAAAGAAAAATTTCACATTTGTTCTTTTAAAAACAAAGTTGGAAACTTTTTATTACAAATTTGAAAAGCTTTTATAATTGTTTTATTGTTAATGTTGAAAAGCCTTTGGTAGTTTTTGAAATTATAATATCTATTTATGGTTTTTTTAAAAAATAAATTTTTTTATAATTTTTAAATTATTTATTAGTTTGACATATAAATAAAATAGTGTTACATTTTGAACCAATTTGTTTTAGGCCAAATTGAAATCTTCTAAGAATGAGGACATTTATAAAATATTTATTTAGTTCTAAACGTTTATAGTTATTTTTGTAAATGTCTATAGCTAGATGAATATTTGTAGAATACAGAAGAGGAAATCTCTGCGAAAAGTAGTATCATCCAGGAGTAGTTAGGGGCCGGTAAGGGATATAGTTCCCTAAGATGAAATTTTTTTCATTTAAATTTTTTAAAATTTTAAGATAATAAATATAAAATTAAACTTTAATCTCCTTTAAAATTAATAATAATTTAATTTAATTTTTAAAAAAGATAAAAATATAAACTATAAAAATAATAAAATTATATTTTTTTATTATAAAAATTATAATTTAATAACATTTTTTTCTAAGTTCCCGGTACCATGCATCCTTCTCCCTTCCATTGTTTCCTCTGGAAGCTACTAAAAAAACCAACTTTTGATTGTGCATAAACTTCATACGCTTTACTTTTGTCTTGGGTATGGTTGGGTTGACTTCATATTTACAACCTAGGAATGCAACAATGCTTATCCTATTTTAAAACATAGGTCCTAGAAGCTGCCTATATATTTAATTGTTTCAATGCATTTGTTAATGCTATCCAGCTGTTCAGTTCGTAGAACACCTCACCAACCAACTACTAATAATCATCAGACATTCCAAACATTGCCTTCGGCTCTATAAATAGCCACAAGCTCAAAAGTTCTCAGAGTGTGACAATTCATACTTACATCAATGGCTACACTTTCCATTCTTTCAAATGCTCTAGGAATGCTCCTCATCACTTTTCTTATGGTTGAAACCTTCATGGTTGCTTCAGCTGGCAACTTTAACAAGGATGTTGATATAACATGGGGAGATAGTCGTGGAAAAATTCTCAACAATGGCCAGCTTCTTACTCTTTCCCTTGATAAAGCTTCTGGTTCAGGCTTCCAGTCCAGGAATGAATATTTGTATGGGAAGTTTGATATGCAACTGAAACTTGTGCCTGGCAACTCTGCAGGGACTGTCACTGCCTACTACGTAAGCAACTTTCCTGAAATTTAATTCTCTCATCAATTCTCAACTTTCTTTTGCCGATAACTTTGTTCTTGTTTGCTACAGTTAAAATCTCAAGGTTCGTCTTGGGATGAGATAGATTTTGAATTCTTGGGGAACCTAAGTGGTGATCCTTATATCGTTCACACTATGTTTATACGAAAGGGAAAGGTGATAGAGAGCAACAATTCTACCTATGGTTCGACCCAACTGCTGATTTTCACACTTACTCGATTCTCTGGAATCCTGGACACGTTATGTAGGTGTACATAAATCAACATGCTATCTAACTCCTTACAACTTTTTTTTCTCAAACATTGCAATTAACTCTTATTGTCTTTGTCTCAGTTTCTATGTAGATGGTAGACCAATTAGAGAGTTCAAAAACCTGGAATCACTTGGTGTTCCATACCCAAAAAACCAACCCATGAGAATGTATTGTAGCCTCTGGAATGCTGATGACTGGGCCACTAGAGGAGGTCTAGTCAAGACTGATTGGAGCCAGGCACCTTTCACAGCTTCTTTCAGGAACTTCACGCGAATGCTTGTGCCTTGTCTAATGGAGTCTCTTCCTGCAGTACAAATTCATCTTCTAACAATGCCTGGTTTTCACAAGAGCTAGATTCTTCTAGTCAGAAAGTGCTAAAATGGGTGCAAAAGAACTACATGGTTTACAATTATTGCAAAGACGCAAAACGATTCCCTGAGGGCCTACCTGTTGAATGCACTGTCAGAAACAGAAAACAGATTAAGATCTAAGTACTTTCGAGAAGGCAATTTCGTAGTATAATTCTTTAACGAATGGTAAAGTCGATAAGATGGTTGTTTCGGATAATTATATGTATGATCATTTTATATAAATAAAATTTAAAATTAATGCAGCTTTCATTGTGTTCCTTCATTGCCTATAAGCAATAGCAATGCTGATAGATGGAAATGATTTCGGACTAGGCTCACCACAAACGAAAGAGTTAGAGATGGAAATGATTTCGGATTAGGCTCCCCACAAACGAACGAGTTAGAGTACAGTAACACTTGGTTGGAATGGCCCAGTATAATGAATTATTAGGCTCCCCACAAATGAACGAGTTAGAGTACAGTAACACTTGGTTGGAATGGCCCAGTATAATGAATTTCTTTTTAAATTTAAATCATACATATTTAATATAATAATCCACATATACTATAATCAGTATCATATCTTATAATATATATAAAATAAATGCAATAGTTTATTTTTCAGTGGTGTCAATGATTTCTGGTCACAAATTCGACGAGTGAGTCTATAAAATATTATTATTTAATATTTACAAGTCAAATATAGTCTTGTATTAAATTTTGATTTGATAATTTTTACTAATTGAACATATAGAAGCACAAATGGATTGTACCGTAAATATTTAATATTGAATTTTGGTCTAAAATTTATAGTGATTTATTAGTTAATTAAAGAAAAAAACTAAATCGTAAAAATTATAAAATTTATTCGTTATTGGTTTATTTATGCTTAATTGCCATAAAACCATGGTTGAAAGGCCATGTGTTGCAATTAGATCTTATCAAGTAGCTTGGACGTCAGATTGTTTTTAAGCATTTTAAATGTTAAAAATTTATTTAATAAAAATTAAAAAATGTTTTATAATAAAAAAAAGTAAAAGAAAACCATTTTATTATCTTATCGTCTTCCCATTACTTCTTCCACCGAAATTGAAAAGGAAAGAAACACAGTAGCTTAAACTTAAGAAACACAGTAGCTTAAACTTACTTTGAGAAAGCTTTAAATCGAGTGCATGGTATGTATTTTTCATTTTTTTATTGATTTTTATATTTTTTAGATCGTTGTAGTTTAATATTACTAATTCGGGGACTAATTCGTAAAACTGTTAAATGTTTTGATTTGTGCCATTGATGAATTTATGATATTTTTGAATTTGATGATAGATTTATATGCTTGATAGTTAAATAAGACTATTTTGTAAGGTAATTTTAGTTGATTTTTAGGTTAAATGACTAAACTGCTAAAATAATAATTTTAGCATGAAATTCTTGTGAAATTTCAATAATTGTGGGCTGTAGATGAATGAATAAAAATTTGGCTAGCTGAGTTTTGGGCTCAATTGTGGTAATTGTGTAAGTTTCAAGTTCAGGGACTAAATTGAATAAAAGATAAAAGTTTAGGGTAAAAGTATAAAATATTGATAAAGGGTTATATATGCGAATTTACGTGTTTTAAGGTATTTAAATTGATTAATTGAGCTAAATTAATATGTTAGATCAAGAAACGAATTAGTCAATTGATAATCGCAGGAAAAGAAAAGTCGTTGAATAGTAGTCGTCGAAGTGTTGATAACTACTGCTTTTTGGTAAGTTCGTATTAGATGTTCTTACGTTTATTAATGTTGAAATCATAGTTCTATATAATTGTTTGTGTATATGTTTTTTAATAAACATGATTGATAAATAATTTGTAAATGTGATCCAAGACTTGAATGAAAAAAATATGGTTTTGTATTTGTTCGAATTGAAACATGTTATTGTAACACCCCACACCTGTATTCAACGCTGGAATAAGGTTACGGAGCATTATCGGACTTATACCACATTTTAAATAGACATTTCACATGTACTTAATCAGTGCATGTTTAATCATCTAAGGTAGTTGAGGGTTAAATTAGCAACAATATATGACGATACATTTTTCCTGCATAACTTGTAAGATTATTGTGATTAAACTGTTTCAAGGTAAGGATACTTTGTTACCTCACATAGTCTTTTATGTGCTTATTAAATTGAGTTAATTGTTTGAATTGACATAGGGATATGTTTAAGAGATTATTTCAATTTAATAAGTATGTATGTGCTATAACATATTTGCCTATTAAGATTTGTTTAATCAATTGAATTGACATAGGGATATGTCCAAGAGATAAATGGATTTTGGTAGATAAGTTTGTTCATAAGTTAGCAAATTACTGAGTTGCCGTGAATTTATTCGTAACAATATAAACATGAGTTTAATAATTCTACGTTAGGAAATGTAATTAATCTAACACAATTATGTCATCTTGATTAAAATCGTATTTTGAAATCGTGCATTTGAGATTTATTTATTTAGTTTATTTAGTTTAAAATCTTAGTTTTTAATCACCCTCTTCAAACAAAATATTTTTCTTCACCAAAGTATTTTAAATAGCATTCATAAATAATTCTTTTCAGTCCCTGTGGGTACGATAACTCAACATTTACTTGTCACTTTATTACTTGTTGCGATTGTGTACACTTGCACATTTTTTTTGTTCCACCTATACATGCCATATAACCAAAACATAAGGTTAAAAGTACCAAATTGACAGTTGGATAGTTTGATGTAGTCTTCGACGATCCCTGAGTCCGAGCTAGCTTTAAAATCTCTATAAAACACGATAAAATAAATAGAGTAAGCTTTATAGCTTAGTAAGCTCGTATGAATTATACTCAATCATAACATGAATATACAAATCATCAATTTGAACATAACAACATGTAATTCATTTAACTTACAAACCTTTCACATTTCAATTATAATCTTATATATATGAACTTCACAACTTCTTCGATTTAAGCTTATACGGTTCATGTACATACCTATACCATCTCGTATTAATCTCATACACAACCACATCTTTCATTTACCCATTGAACCATTCATAATACTATCAGATACATGGGGAACTCGCACCCGAAATGCCGCATATATAGCCGAAGCTATCTCAATCTCACATCACATATGCTGCTCACACTAGAGCTATCAATGGGCCTACTTACACAAGTTGTCAGTCGAGACATAGCTACACGGTGCTGCTTACAAAGCTGTCAAGTATCTGCAATACATGCAGGTATACTCAGCCACCGGTAGGATGTACAGGACCAGCACTCGAATCACATAATCACAATAATCCCATAATGACATGTCACTAGTATCCAAATCTATTCCTAAGGTTCAACTGGGATTTCTAACATCGAATCGTTGTTGAATCATTTCTGAACATATTTTTAATCTTGTATTAACAATTTATGCAATATCAAAGCATTTAAAACACATTTATAATGAAACTTATTACATACGAACTTACCCCGGATGTAAAAACGACTAAACTAGTCGATTAGTCGAGAACTTTGTTTTTCCCTCGATCAAGATCCGAGTTTCACTTTTCTTGATCTATATGTAATCAACATTAACTTATTTAATCATCTCCCTATTCAATTTATTCCAAAATTCACTTTAAGACATTTTTACACAATTGCTCCTAATGTTTCACATTTTTTACAATTTAGTCCTTATTTCATTAAAACTCAAATTCATGCAATTTAACCACAATCCATCCTAGACGAATTACAAATAAGTCCCTAGAAGCCCATATTTTCCATTTATTTCACATTTAAACCATAAAGTTTCCACATTTCACAATTAAATCTCTAATTTGCATTTTCACTAAAAATCACTTAACAAAACTTGTATAACTGTCATCAAACATTCATAATCTATCATTAAAAATCAAAATGCTCATTTATTCATCAATGATAACATTCAAAATCTTTAAAAATTTTGCAAAATAGTCCCTGGGCTAGCTAGACCTAGTTGCAACGATCTCAAAAACATATAAATCATTAAAACGGGACAAAAACCGTACCTTAATGAGAAAAATAGCCTAGCCAAATGAAGAACATAAAAATGGATTCTTCTAGCCCTAACAATCAATTCCAAAATGAAGAAAAAAAGATGATAGCTTATTTTATTTGTTGTTAATTATCATTATTTACCAATTTACAAAATTAACCTTATTCATTAACCTTTATAATATCATTTTAATGACCATATTTGTCCACTCAAACTATTAGTGGTCTAATTACAATATAAGGACCTTAAATTTATGGCTATAACTATTGAATACGTTTAACTAATAGAACAACACTTTTGCACTTTACGCGATTTAGTCCTTTTTATCAAATTAAACGCTCAAATGGTAAAAAATTTCTAAATGAAACTTTCACACAATCATATATTCATGCTGTAGACCACAAAATAATAATAAAATAAATATTTCAACTTTAGATTTTTGATCCCAAAACCACTATTCCGATTTGACTAAAAACAGGTTGTTACAACTCTTCCCCCTTAGGGATTTTCATCCCCGAAAATCTTACCAGTGAATAGGTTAGGGTACTGTTTAGCTTCCTCGGGCTCCCACGTAGTCTCTTCAACCCCGTGACGTTGCCACAAGACTTTTACTAAAGCTATGCTTTTATTTTTCAATTATTTAACCTCTCGAGCTAAAATTCTGATCGATTTTTCGTTGTACATCATATCAGATTGAATGTCAATCTATGTCAGAGAAATTACATGTGATGGATTCGATTTATATAGACGCAACATCGACACATGAAATACATTGTGAATCTTTTCCAATTCTGACAGTATGGCTAGCTGATATGCCACTGGCCCTATCCTTTCAATTATCTCATACGGTTTGATAAATCGCAGACTTAATTTACCTTTACGACCAAATCGAAGGACTTTCTTCCATGGAGATACTTTTAGAAATACTTTATCACCGATCTGAAATTCAATGTCTTTTCTTTTCAAATTTGCGTACGATTTTTTTTTATATAAAGTTGCTTTTAGACTGTTGTGAATTACTTTCACTTTATCTTTAGTCTCTCGGATCAAATTAACCCCGTGAATTTTTCTCTCACTAAGTTCGATCCAGTACAATAGAGTTCGACATTTGTGACCATACAAATCTTCGTACAGTGCCATTTTAAGCTCGATTGAAAACTGTTGTTATACGTGAATTCAACCAATGACAAATATTTCTCCCAATTAATTTCGAACTATAACACACAACAATGAAACATATCTTCGAGAATCTGAATTACTCTCTCAGACTGACCCTCAGTTTACAGATGAAATGCTGTACTAAAATTTAACCTTGTACCTAAAGGTTCTTGCAATTTCTTCCAAAATCGCGATGTAAACCTATAACAACCCGTTTTTAGTCAAATCAAAACAGTAGTTTCGGGACCAAAAAATTTGAAGTAAAAATAATTATTTTATTATTATTTTAATGTTTATATCATGATTGAATGATTGTGTGAAAGTTTCGGTTGCAAATTTTATCGTTTGATTAGTTAATTTGATAAAAAGGACTAAATCGCGTAAAGTGTAAAAGTGATGTTCTATTAGTTAAAGGTATTTAATAGCTAAGGAGTCTTAAATTAGAGGTCCTTATGTTGTAATTATACCATGACTAGTGTGAGTGGACAAAGATGGACATGATTAATGAATTTTAATGAATTAATAACAAGGTTAATTTGGTAATTTGTAAATATAAGTTAATTAAATAAAAAAACATAATTTTAAGGCTTCCATCTTCTTCTAGCTGAATTTAAAGAAAGAAAAAGACACCATTTTTGTGCTTTGAAGGTTCGACCATGGTACCTTGAGCATGTAAGTGATTTTTGACTCCGTTTTTAATGAGTTCTATGTTTTTGAGATCGTTGCAACTAGTCTAGCTAGCCCAAGGACTAATTTACAAAATTTTTAAAGGTTTATGGTTTTTCCATTAATGAATAAGCATGTGTTTTGATGTTTGATGATGGATTTTGAATGGTTGTTGATAGATAAACAAGTTTTGTTAAGTGATTTTTGGTGAAAATGCAAATTAGGGATTAAATTGTGAAATGTGGAAACTTTGAGGTTAAAATGTGAAATAAATGAAAATATGGGCTGCTAGGGACCTAATTGAAATTCAGCTAGCATGGGTTGTAGTTAAATTGCATTAATTTGTGTTTTTATGAAATAAGGACTAAATTGTAAAAAATATGAAATATTAGGGGAAATTGTGTAAAAATGCCTTTGACCATGTTGTGAGTGGTACAAGTACTTATACGAAATTAATGATATGTGAAATCTATTCTTGTTGTATGAATAGTAAGGAATGAACATGAGTAAGTTGTGTTATGAACGTTTACTCTTTTGTGCGAGTTATGATATATTGGGAGTATGATCACATGTGGTAACATGGTTGTTATTTCGATGTTTACATGCAACTTACTAAGCTTTGTGCTTACCTTTTTCCTTTCCATTTTCTTGTAGTGTCACCAAATTAGCCTGTGGATCAAAGAACGTCGGAGGCATCGCTCACACTATCACTCGAAGCTTTTGGTATAGTTAGTTTTATTATATTGAGTATGGCAAGTGATAAACCATAATTTATACATATTTTTATCCCATGCTTAGCACATTTATGGATGGTTTCTCTTTAGAATTGGTGAATTCGTTGCTCCTGATCCTTTAATTTCATGTTTTATACTTAGGTGAGCATAGGAGAGTAAAAAGAGCAAAAAATGGGCCGAAAACGGAGAAAATAGACCCACGTGGGAAATCAACACGGCCTGGACTTCCTCACATGGGCGTGTCACACACTCGTGTCCATTTGGTAGGATCGAAGCACGACTTACACGGGTAGACTACTCGCCCGTGCCCATTTAACAGCCTTGACCATGGCCTTAAGTAATCGGACACGGACGTGTCCCTGAGCCCAAGTTTAGTCTAATTCAAAAAAGGCCAATTTTGAGGGCTCTTAGGCATTCAGAAAAAGCCTATATAAACACCTGAGGAGGCACTTAGAAGGGGAAAGCAGAGTAGGAAGCAAGGAATTACACAAGGAAAGCCGGATTCATCATCAAGATTGAAGATCTCCCTTCAAGTTCCTTTAGGAGTTTTGGGTTTTCTTATGTTTTGTTATCTTTATGCTTTTGAGATGTTTTCTTTCATAAATATAAACTAAACCCCCTAAATATCTAAGGGGAATGAAACCTAAGACAAATCTAGTTATTATTATCTAAATTGTATGATAAATATTTGACTTATTCTTAATTATGTGTTCTTAATTCTTGTTTTAATATTCTAGGATATTGATTCAAGCTAACTCTCTTATTCAGAGGAGGAATAGACCTTGTCTAAGAGTAAAATTGTCATAATTAAGCAGATTTGATTGCGTGCCTAGAGATAGGGTGGCAAGATTTTGCCGGATTAGGGTGAAACCTAATAAGGGAATCCATAGATCGAGTTAATGCAATTCTAGGGTGATAATTAGAAAGAGATTTCAATTATTCAACCTAGGGTTAGACGTTATTAGTCTCAAGAGAGATAATAATATAACTTAGCGATTTCTACGGATCAAATTAAATGAATAAATCGTCAGATTCAGAGTCAAATAACAAATGAAGTTTAGGTGAATTTTTCCTTAGGTATTGTCTCAATCAATCGAATTTTCCCAAAAGTATTTTCCTAAGTTTTCTTTTTGTGCATTCTTAGTTAGTAATTAGTTTAGATAACCAAACCTCTTAATTTTTAGGCTAAATAATAAAAAGGAAGTAAATACTAGTACTCGTAGTTCCTTTGGGTTCGACAATTCGGTCTTGCTGAACTATACTATTGTTCGATAGGTACACTTGCCTTAATCGTGATAATAAGTTAGTCTCAAGAATGATTCATTTATAAATCTTTAAAACTTGTTACAAATATCACGCATCAAGTTTTTGGTGCTGTTGTCGGGGAACTAGGATATTAGGAAAACTCGATTTTTATTACTTTAGCCATTTACTTTATTTGCAATTTAAGTTTTTATTTTCTTTTATTTTCTTTTATTTTCTAATTTTTCTATTATTTTATTCTGACAGATTTTTCTAGTTTATGACCAGAAGAAACTCGTTAGGACCACTACTTTTTGATGGTGAAATAGATCACACAGTTCGCAGAAATTGGAGTGAAATAAGGCGAAGTCTAAGATACACAGAGGACGAGCAAGAGGACGATACTTCAATGACAGCTGAGGAGATGGCTGAAAACCAAGAAAATCCACTACCTCCTGCGATTGCTGCTGATCTAGTAAATCAGAATCCTGCTCCACGCACTATGTATCATTATGCTAAACCTAATTTAACAGGAACTGAGTCAAGTATAGTTAGGCCTGCTATTGCTGCAAATAACTTTGAACTGAAACCTAACACAATTCAAATGATATAGTAATTTGTTCAATTTGATGGTTTGCAGGATGAGGATCCAAACGCTCACTTGGCGAACTTTCTGGAACTAAGCAATACCTTTAAAATCAATGGCATGTCTGATGATGCTATTTGCCTTTGGTTATTCCCTTTTTCATTAAGGAATAAAGCTAAACAATGGTTGATCTCGTTACCATGAGGGTCAATCACTACTTGGGAACAAATGACTGAAAAGTTTTTATTAAAATAATTTTTCGCTGGCTAAAATAGCCAAATTACGTAATGATATCTCCTCTTTTGTACAGATGGATTTAGAAACACTCTACTGTAACACCCCTTACCCGTACCCGAGGTCGGGATAGGGTACGAGGCGTTACCGGACAAACATACAAACATTAAACTAAAATACTGGCCATAAAATTTCATTCATATTTCAAAACGTTCATTCACTTACACATAGTCCCTTATTTGAGTCTACGAAGCCCAAAACATACTTTAGAAAGGGTTCGGGACTAAACCGAGACTTACGAAAATCTTGGAAATTTCATGCTTTCAGGCTCTACACGTCCGTGTCCCAATGTCGTGTTCCACACACGGCTGAGACACATGGTCGTGTTTCTGCCTGTGTGGAATATACCTAGGCTATTTTCCAAGCTTTGGTCAACCTTAATCTCTTACACACTTATACAAAATCAAAAGCATATAACATGGTATTCATTTAATGATTAAATATTCTCAATTAAACCACAAACATAGCATTTGTATGTCATCATACATGTGTCTCTCATACTCATTTTACCTTGTTTATTATAGTACCACTTATACATTTATACCAAGATTATCATCTTACCAAATATCTTCAGCTTAATCATCAAGTATTCATATTTAAAACTAGATCATATCTTTATAAAATACCACAATTCAGATGCGCAAAATAACATGTTTGCCTGAAACATTTCAATTCAACTCCATACCCAACAAGCATTACATTGAGACTAGTCATATATATATACATGTCATGATACCTATCATTCTCTTTCTGTTTTCTTATAAACACATATAATTTATTTCATTATATCAATATTTCATATACCATAGTTTCCATGTATTCCACATATATTTATTTTCCTCCTCCTCCTCTCCATTCCACATCCTTAATGTATATAGCATTCTTGTAAGTACGATTTCACAATTTACTAATAAATGCTCACATCAAACTGTCCACACGAGTCATAGTCACTTACTTATTTATAATTCGAGCTACAGAGCTCCAAATTAAGACCCGTAAATTTCCCCTAAAACTAGACTCACATATCTTTCCACCATAAAATTTTCATAATTTTTGGTTCAGCAAATTAGTACAGTTTATTCATTAAAGTTTCCCCTATTTCATATTCTGACAGTTCTGAACTCTCTTCACCCTCACAGTACAGAACTCGGATAATGTTCTTGTTGATTTATCTTGAAAATAGACTCATTAGGGATTTTAAAAATATAAGTTTAATCCTCTATTATTTTTATCCAAACTGTTTTGATTTTCCAAAGTCAGAACAGGGGATCACGTAATCATTCTGAACCAGTCTCACAAAAACATAAATATCTCAAAATATAGACCTCCTTTTCTTGCTCTATTTCTTTTATATGAAAATAGACGCATTAATATTTAATTTGATATCTCATTGAGTCTCTGATTCAATTTCTACTATTTTTGGTGATTTTTCAAAATCACGTCACTACTATTGTCCAAAACAGTTTTATTGCTAATTCACTCTTTCACACATTCTTTGTATTAACCTCATTTTAACATATCACAAATCATTTTCACCACATTTCATACATCACAAGTATAGGCCCATGATCACAAGGTCACCATTAAATCATCCTTATGTATAACTTACTTGTTTATAACCTTACCACATCTTGGTCACTTAATGAACACATCATTCACATAACCAAGTTCCTACACTTATTCATCACAAAACTCACAAAGCAATACATAGAGAGTCTCCCATTGAACACTTCGGATCTATCCTCAATACTTGGTGGTTTCAGCACATAGCTCCACCCATCATATAGTTCGGGTCTCTTGTACACATGGTGAACACTCAGTACCACCCATGTGACCTAGCCAATTTATCTCGTAGCTCTTTTGTCTACATGGTGTCCTTCACCTGGAACCACGCATGCGACCTAGCTACATATATCCCGTAGCTCTCTTGTCTACATGGTGTACACATAGTATCACCCATGTGACCTAGCTACATAATAATGTCTTGTAGCTCTCTTGTACACATGATGTGCACCCAACACCATACATGTGACCTAGCTACAAACTATCTGTATCATCCAATCTTTCCGAAGGTTCAACCGGGATTTCTCTCTCTTTTCCAACAATTTCACTAATCAAGTAATTATCCACAAACATATTTCCAATATTATTATAAAATATCATAATACAAGTAATATTGATGTATTACTTACATATAAACTTACATCTCATTTAATATCAAGGCTATAACATTAAATTACACATTGCCTTATTAAAAATCATATGAACTTACAATTTTCCATAATATCCATAATCATAGAAATCACATTTATGTATGATAATTCAATGCACTTCATGTACCATAGACATATTTTAAATCAATTCATAAACTTGGCACCATAATCATTTAATTTAACATAATTCAATTAATTCACTAAATTTAACTTTCAAATATAAATTACAGCATTATTGCTGTATTATTATCATACCAACTTACATACTTTCAACACCTTGAAAATTATAATAAATATATCAATTTTACATTGAAACATGCATAAATTAATGCTTATTATACATATGAACTTACCTCGATACTAAAATGACCATTTTACCAACTTTCCCAATTTTCGATTTTTCTCTCATTCTAGGTTCAAATCTCATTTTTCGGGATCTAAAACATCATATTTTACTTATTTAATTAATTTAATATTCAAAATAGTCCTTAACTCAAACTTTGTAAAAATTACAATTTTGCCCCTAAACTTTTGCATATTTACACTTTTGCCCCTAGGCTCGGGAATTAAACTTCATCCCTTATTCTTATGTTTTATGACATGCTGATTACTTTTCCCTTCTATGGCAACATCAAATTCTCACTTTAACATATAGTTATGACTATTAGGTATTTTTACCGATTAAGCCCTTTTAATCGTTTTCACTCAAAACCGAGTAGCACAAGTTGTCTAACATAATTTAAAACCTCATATTCTACCATTAAATAGAAAAATAAATAGATTTCACCTACGGGTATTTTTCCAAATATGAACCCTAGCTTAAATTATTGCTAGAATAAGCTTAATCAAATTACCAGGATTCCAAAAACGTAAAGAACTTGAAAAACGGGGTTAGAACGAACTTACTATTGAGCTTGGAAAGCTTGAAAACCCTAGCCATGACTTCCCCCATGCTAATTTTGGCCTCCATGAAAAGGATGAGTCAATTTTGGCTTTATTTTTCCTTTTTATTTCTTTTAATTACCAAATGACCAAAATGCCCTTCCTTACTAAACTTTCAAAAATTCCATCCATGTCCAATTTTTGTCCATCACTTAGAAATTGGTGAAATTCTATTTAAGACCTCCTAATTAATATTTCAAAGCAATTTCATACTAGAAACTTCTAGAATGCAGGTTTTGCAACTTATTCAATTTAGTCCCTAACTTCAAATTGAGCACTTTATGTATAGAATTTCTTCACGAAATTTTCATACAATCATGCAATCATATCATAGACCGCAAAATAATCATAAAATAATTATTTATATCTCAAATTTTGTGGTCCCGAAACCTCTGTTCCTACTAGACCCAATTTTGGGCTATTACATCTACGATGCATGGGAGGGATACAAAGACCTTTTGCGAAGATGCCCTCACCATGGGTTACCACTCTGGCTACAGGTTCAAACATTTCACAACGGCCTGAATCCTTCGACTCAGCAGATGATTGACGTAGCCGCTGGTGGAACTACCAATAATAAGACACCTGAGGCAGCTTACGAATTTAATGAGGAAATGTCACTGAATAACTATCAGTGGCAAGTTATGAAGAAAAAGCCAACGAAGGCAGCCGGTGTTTCCAACCTCGATGCGGTTACTATGCTATCTAACCAAGTAGGACTCTAAAATAAAAAGATTGACGGTTTGTGTGGTTCTACTCAGGTACATCCAGTGATGAGGTGCGGTTCGAATGGAGGAGGAGCATGCACAGAATATCAACTCTTCAACCCTAGCATCGAGGAGGAACAAGTCCAATATATGGGTAACAATAACTCTAGACCCCAAAATAACCCGTATAGTAAGACTTATAATGCAGGTTGGAGGAACCATCCCAATTTCTCGTGGGGCGGTCAAGGAAATCAAAGGCCACAACATCCTCCGGGTTTTCAACAACCACCTTACCAGCAAGAAAAGAAGCCAAACCTTGAGGAAATGTTAACAAAATTCATCTCGGTGTCAGAAACTCGTTTCCAGAATACCGAGACAGCTTTTAAGAATTAACAAGCATTAATCCAAGGGCTTGAAACTCAGATAGGCCAACTCGCCAAACTGATTTCTGAACGACCATAAGGTAGTTTGCCGAATAACACTGAATCTAACCCAATAGAGCAAATTAATGCAATTACCATTCAAGATGCAGAAGGGTTAGTTGCACCTGAACCAGAACCGAAGCAAGAAACTGTGGTAAGTAAAGGTAAGGGTGAGGTGGACCACAATGACCAGAAATCGGTAAGTAAAGAATACAAACATCGTGTGCCATACCCAAACGCGACAAGGGAAGACCGCACAGAAGAACAATTCGGTAAATTCATTAAATTATTAAAAAAGTTACATATTAACTTACCATTTATTGAAGCTCTTTCGCAGATGCCAAACACAATCATATTCTTAAAGGAGCTTTTAACAAATAAACAAAAGTTGGATGAGGTGTCGCATGTGGAATTGAATACAATTTGCTCAGCCATATTACAGAATAAGCTACCTAACAAATTGAAAGATCCAGGGAGTTTTACGATTCCTTGTTTAATTGGTAGTTTAGATGTTCATAATGCATTGGCTGACTTAGGGGCAAGCATTAATGTTATTCCTTATAAAATGTTTAAACAGCTAGGTCTTGGGAAACCCAAACAAACTAGGATGAACATTCAATTAGCTGATAAAACCATTAGATTTCCTAGGGGTACAATTGAAGATGTTCTTGTTAAGATCGATAAATTTATATACCTAGTAGGCTTTGTTGTTCCAGACATGGAATAGGATAGTAACGCATCTTTAATTTTAGGACGACCCTTTTTAGCGACTGTTAGAAAGATTATTGATGTTGGCACAAGTGAACTCACACTTCGTGTGGGAGACGAAACAATCACTCTTCAAGCTCGTAATTCGAGTAACTCATCGAAAATTGAAGGTAGTTGTATAAATCATTCTACTAGTACTGATCATGGAGTGAAACCTTCTGTGCAGGAAACAGTTACGAAGACCGCATATGAGACGTGTTCAAACAACAACAAAGGACCTATCTATGAAGAATAAAGGCTACAAATCGAGGAGCTAGATGAATGGCGAACACAAAAATCGAGAACACCCAATAAATCGAAATCGAGCCAGGACGAGCTCAATACCTCACCACATCAACTTAAGGTTGGAGACAAAGTGCTACTAGATCCAGCAGATCCTCGTATTACCACTTCTGAACCTAATAAAGAAATTCCTCTTACGGTACTTAGTATTTTCCCATATGGTACAGTCGAGGTAATTCATCCCAAATTCGATACTTTTAAGGTAAACAATACTCGTCTTAAACCTTATGTTGATAAAGTTGACAGCAGGGATGAGAGTGTAAACTCATCGCACCTCCTTGACCATGCAGAAGAGAGGTAAGTCAAGCTTAAACTATAAATAAGCGCTTCTCGGGAGGCAACCCGAGCACTAACAGTGTTAATTTCTTTAAATCTTAGTTTTTAACATCAACATACTAATTGAATCATGGAACGCAGGCTTTCTAAATACCACATGGCCAGGCACACGGGCTTGCATTAGGCAGTGTGAAAACAGGGTAAGATTTTTCCCCCAACACGGGGTGCGATAAGTTGCCACGGCCGTGCGATATGGCCGTGGGCGAAATTGCCAGAACAACACGGGCGTGAGACACGCCCGTGCTTTGAAACCATGGTTGAAACTAAGAATGTAACATGGGCATGCGACACACCCGTTGTCGACACTGTCAAAATGAACACAGGCGTGGACCTATGTTCACAGGCGTGGGAGAAGCGAACGAAGCAAGACACGGCCGTGCAACACGACCGTGTGTACCAACACGCCCAAAGAACACGGGCGTGGGCCGAATGTCAGACGCACCCAAATTCAAAATTCGCAAAACACACGGGAAAAAATTAGGTCACACAGGCGTGTCCCACGGCTGTGTGCCCTAAAATCTATATAAACCCCTCACTATTCATCATCCCCCTCCCCAAAAATCCTTAACCCTAGCTGCTGCAACTCCACATGCCCTACCCCCCACGCCCGTGCACCGCTTACAACACCGATTCCGACGCTCCAAGCTCCTTCCTTTTGCGTTTGTTTACTCTTTTCTCTCTATTTTCTTTAAATATGTTGCTTATTTCATGATTTCTCTGCTCTATTGAACTATTTTGAATGAATATTCATAGTTCGAATATTAAAATGCTTATGCTTGTTTTATAAAAATTCTGTCATTTTAGTTACTACATTATTTTATACTCTTTCATTTTTCCTTGTTTCCATGAAATTTATACTTACCCACGTGCATTCATTCATTATTTCCATAATCCTATAACTTGATATATTTAGTTGTTTTAGTTTGTATCATCTAGTATGTAAATCTCATGAAATATTCATATTTAGTCTTGATTTTCCATACTATTTTTGGGACGTATTGGTTAAACTTTGATTTTTCAATGCAGGTACAATGTCGTCCTCACGTGGTAAGAAGACCATTGTCCCTACCTCGAAGAAGAGAAAAACAGCAGCGTCATCCTCTGGTCCTACCGCGGAGATTCGCCACCCGTTCCTCTAGGTTCCCTTGGGACCCCAGGAGGAATTATATCAGATATTACGGGCCCGACCCCTAGGTGTGGGCCGCTGCATTGACTGGGCCACACTTGAACAGATTCAATTAGCTGACGTGGTCCGAGCCTTTTTGACGACTGACCCGTGGGGGCTCTTCTTTGAGACCGTCGAGCCGACGTATCTCGAGTTTACATTGGAACTCTGCTCGACGTTCCATCTTCAGACCGTCATGACCAACTTCGACGATCCTGGAACGGTCCAATTCTGTCTCCGTGGTCTAGTACGCCAGTTGAGCATACCCGAGTTCGGGATTGTATTAGGGCTGTACACGGAGGAGTTCATGGATGACAATGAACACGTCACCGTCCATCGCCACATCCACTACTCCCCCTCAAAATGCTGGAAGGACCTCGTCCCTGCCTCGGCCACCTACGATCCTAGCCACTCCAAGGCATCGGCTCTCCCTCCATCCTTGAGGTGTCTACACGTTATTTGGCTCACACTCTGACAGGGAGACGAGAGAGCACCAGTATTGTCACCACCCACGATGCCTATTTCTTATGGAGTATGGTGAATGGCACATCGTCGACCTCGCCTACTTTATTGCCTTCGCCATTCGCCACTAGACGGAGCAGCACAGAAGAGGGGTCATCTCTACCGGGCCCAATGTGACACGATTGGCTCAGCACTTTAGGCTTCTCAACACGGCATCACAATCATCCTCCCTCACTCTCAATGGCCAGATGTCCCCACTGGGCATCTCGAGCATGCTAAGTATGAGGATGATCGAGAAACGACGTGTCACATACCCTCCTTAGTACCGCCTCGCCCAGTCCACCGAGGAGGAGGACCCAGAGGACATTACTGATGATGTCCTTCCACGTCACGATGATCCACTGACTCAGCCACCACCCCTCTCTCGTCCAGTTCATGCGGCGGCTTCATATGCTGACATATCTAAGCACTTTACTCGATTTGAGCAACAATGTTTTTAGTGCTTCGATAACATTGATGCTACTCTACAGCAGATTTGTCAGCACTTCCACATTTCATCGCCACCCCCACCTCGTGAACCATCTAGCGATGAAGATGTTTAAAAACTTTTATTTATTATTTTATGTTTTTACTTTTATTCTATTTTAAGACTACTTTTCTTTAAGCTTATTTTTAGTAGGTTTTACAATTATTATTTTACAATTTTTAATTTCGGTTATTTCATTACGAGTAATTATGCTTCTTTATATTCCCTAAAAAGTTCCTAATTCTATCACAGTTATAAAGAGCTCCAAAGCTCATCATCGTATAGGAACTAAAAACTCTACCGGGAAAGGTTCTTCACGACTACCATGTCCTGCTCTACCACGACCATAGCTACCACCAGATATAATATTCTTTTGGCAGATTTATGGACTAATGAACCTCGAACACCACCGGAGTATCCTCCTCCACCCTCATCATTGCTTTGGCCGATTACTCTCCATAACCCTAATTCAAGGAGTTCATTCATCATTCAGAAAGTTTCACTTCTCTCCCTATCTTATGATTATAAATCTATCATTTTTAATATATCTATCTTTGTACATTGAGGGCAATGTACATCTTAAGTGTGGGGGGTCTTTTATATCATCATTAAAAATCCCTGAATTGTGTCTTATTCTCACGTGAATCACTCATATCACTATTAGAATGAATTTTAATTAACTTATAATTTTTATTGATATGTCTTGAATTAAAACATAGACATTTATGCATTGATTGTTTAAACTTTAAGACATTAGGGAATCAAGCATGATAAGTTGATTTTTGAAGAATTAAAAACTTTTAGGTTGTTTCCCTAAGTTTAAGTATTATCTTGAGTTGAAATTCACAAGTTTGAACATCAAAAAGCCATAATTTTTGTGAAATCTTGAGCCTTTAGAGCATCTATTATTTCTTTCATGCTCACTTTTATTGTTGCTTTGAGTGCGTCAGTATTGAATTGTTATTCTAGAACTTGCTTGATTATGCATGTCAAGACCATACCATTTGATTTGATATGTCAAGATGATAAAGGCACTTAGGTTTAATCCACTCACTCCATAAAAGCCTACCTTCATAATTAACCCTTAGTGAACCCCTTTGAGCCTAACAAGCCATTAATTGATTCACCCTCAATATTAACTCATAACCCATTATTGTTGAAATCCCCTAATTTGATCCCTATTTTTGTCGAGATTTGATTGAACTAATTGCTTAGCTATGTTTTGCTCTTCTATGTATTTCACTTGTTATTTAAAAAAAATGAATGTACTTCAATACATATTAGTTGTAATTGTCGTTTTTGAGCTTGAATGTTAATTCCATATTCTGAGAAGAAGCTCACTTGTATTCAATTGATAACTAGTTATTTTTCTAACTAAGTGATTTTTCAATTCAATCTCGATTCTAACCTTTTCTTTTAGCTTGTGACCACACCCCTTAACCAAAGCCACATTACAACCCTCAAAAAAGACCTTTTTGATTGATGTTTCAGCTCAATATATAGTGGTGGAGATTTGATTTTCAAGCAAGCTTATGGTAATAACTTTTCATATTGACTAATGAGTGCTTTTATTGATATCCTTAAACACCTTGAGTGATTTGAGTGAATCTTTATTGATGATGTTAAACTCTGCAATATTTTGGTCAAAGGTAATCACTTAGACTAGGGGAGACACCTATGTTGTCGTGATAAAATGCTTAACTTGGGATGTTTGAAACTTTGATGAAATTTTAGTTGAATTTTCAATGTAGAATACTTATGGGTTATTTTGAGATATTATTGATAGGGATTATAAATTGTGAAGATTTTATTTTGATTGTGAGTTGAGAATTTTGCTTGAGGACAAGCAAATGCTTAAGTGTGGGGGCATTTGATAAACCATAATTTATACATATTTTTATCCTATGCTTAGCGCATTTATGGATGGTTTCTCCTTAGAATTCGTGAATTCGATGCTCCTAATCCTTTAATTTCATGTTTTATACTTAGGTGAGCATAGAAGAGTAAAAAGAGCAAGAAACGGGCCGAAAACGGAAAAAATGGACCCACATGAGAAATCAACATGGCTTGGACTTCCTCACACGGGTGTGTCAAACGCCCGTGTCCATTTGGCAAGATCGAAGCACGACTTACACGGGTAGACTACATGCCCGTGCCCATTTAACAGCCTTGACCACGGCCTTAAGTAATCGCACACGAGTGTGTCACACGGGTGTGTCCCTGCCGAGCCCAAGTTTAGTCTAATTCGAAAAAGGCCAATTTTGAGGGCTCTTAGGCATTCTAAAGCCTATTTAAACACCTAAGGAGGCACTTAGAAGGGGAACGCAGAGTAGGAAGTAAGAAATAACTCAAGGAAAGCCGATCGATACATCTCAAGAGCTGGATTCATCATCAAAACTGAAGATCTCCCTTCAAGTTCCTTCAGGAGTTTTGGGTTTTCTTATGTTTTGTTATCTTTATGCTTTTGAGATGTTTTCTTTCATAAATATGAACTAGACCCCCTAAATATCTAAGGGGAATGAAACCTAAGACAGATCTTGTTATTATTATCTAAATTGTATGAGAAATATT
Source organism: Gossypium hirsutum (assembly GCF_007990345.1). Classification (NCBI taxonomy): domain Eukaryota; kingdom Viridiplantae; phylum Streptophyta; class Magnoliopsida; order Malvales; family Malvaceae; genus Gossypium; species Gossypium hirsutum. The sequence goes on along the minus strand of NC_053434.1, from coordinate 71,085,937 downwards.
TGACTTGTTCTTAATTATGTGTTCTTAATTCTTATTTTAATATTCTAGGATATTGATTCAAGTTAACGCTCTTATTCAGAGGAGGAATAGACCCTGTCTAAGAGTAAAATTGTCATAATTAAGCGGAGTTGATTGCGCGCCTAGAGATAGGGTGACAAGATTTTTTCGAATTAGGGTGAAACCTAATAAGGGAATCCATGGATCGAGTTAATGTAATTCTAGGATGTTAATTAGAAAGATATTTCAATTATTCAACCTAGGGTTAGACGTTATTAGTCTTAAGAGAGATAATAATATAACTTAGGGATTTCTACAGATCAAGTCAAATGAATTAATCATCTGACTCAGAGTCAAATAACAAGTGAAGTCTAGGTGAATTTTTCCTTAGGTATTGTCTCAATAAATCAAATTTTCCCAAAAGTATTTTCCCAAGTTTTCTTTCTGTGCATTCTTAGTTAGTAATTAGTTTAGATAACCAAACCTCTTAATTTTTAGGCTAAATAATAAAAAGGAAGTAAATACTAGTACTCGTAGTTCCTTTAGGTTCGACAATCCGGTCTTGCTGAACTATACTACTGTTCCATAGGTACACTTGCCTTAACCGTGATAATAAGTTAGTCTCAAGAACAATTCATTTATTAATCGCATGCTAATACATACTTTACCGAAACTGAAACCTCACCTTTCACCTTACCTTGAGCGATAAGTTATAACAGCCTCTCCTTTAAGCAGTAACCACGATCAACTCCTAGATTTGCACCAATTTTAACTATTAAGACCAAAATAACAGGTGACTTGTATCCAACAAAAGTCCCCCTTACCTTCACTATGATCATTCGGCCAACTAAGATCAAGAGTACTTACCAAAGTCTCTCACCTGAAGAGCAAATTGGCAAGGATCCAAAAACTAAAATTCGATACCTATTCCTACCCAAAAACTGATTAGAAGAAGTGAGGAACAATAATCGATACCTTAGCAAAAACTGACTGGAAGAGCAAACACTTACACTAGATTTGGTCAAAGAGTATTCGGCCCTTGGATGATTCGGCTTTTCGACTTTCAAACTTGGTATGATGAACAAGGTTTATTTGGAACCAAGGGATTCAAGAAGAAATCGGCTAAGTAACAATGGATCAAATACTTGAGCAAAGGAAGAATAGAGAATCGGCACAAGAAAAAAAAGAAGGAAGCAAGGGTTTTTGGCTTTTTGGATCTTGAAGAGAATAGGGTTTCTTGTAATAAGGTGGAAAAGATTTCGGCACCTATTTATAGCCCTTATAGCCAAATTGGCTGACCCTCAATTCCCCATTCGGCTCCATCACTTCCCCCTTCTCATCTCTTCATTTTTCTCCCTCATAACCCCTTGATCCATTCCCCAAATTTCTCTTCTGATCACTCCCCTTGGAGTCCATCTTCACGCCACTTCCAACCTTCTAGAAGGCCAAAAACTTCTAAAAAATACTAAGCTAGGATTCAAACCTTGGATCTCCTTGCTAGCCACTAACGCCACCTCCCTACACTCTAAGTGGCGTCAGTTAGCCACTCTTCCACAAGGCTTTTTGATGCCATTTTTCCCTATCTTTATTTAAAAGCCCAACTACTTGATAACAAGGTCCATTTAATAATTAAACTATAATTTCATTTACACCCTAGGTTCGAACTCAAACCTTAATTAAGACCTACTATAATTATCATTTGGCTAGGAACATAAAACACAATTTTTATCAAAACTGAAAATAAAAAAAGTTCAAAATTTCAGGATTTTTCGGTTTTGGGATTTTTGGGGCGTTACAACTCTACCCCCTAAAAGAAATTTTGTCCTTAAAATTTCCAACTACTAACATAGACTACCACACCACACTTCCGTTGTGCACTTTAATTCCAACTTAGGTAAATAGCACACTATGGGTAAGTACATACAATTATTCGCCTCTAGAGCGTCTCCATCCTCTTGATGACGTGTTGCATAGACCAAAGCTGGCTGCCTCACCTCAGCATGACCAGCACCTTTTCTGGTGCTCAACGACCCAAATAGTTTCCACCTATTTTCCACCCCTGGCTTGATCACGCGGCCTCTCGGCGGTAGTTGACCACCCCTCGGTGGCTGTACACCACCTCAGTCCATGACTAGCACCTGAGCTGACATTCTAGGGCAATTCCTGATCCTATACTCTATAGATCCATAAGCTAGACAAGCTCCCGTCCTCTTCCAACACTCGCCTACATGACCTTTCCAACAATCAGCACAAAGTGGCACCCCTAGATTAACAGCAGGGAGCCCTGCTCTATCTGGCCCATTAACTCTGGCCCTCGCCCTAGGCATCTGTCCAACACCAGGAGTCTCAGCCTCCCTTTTACTCTTACCCCTTTCTTTTTCTCGATTTAGGTGCTCCGTGCACTTCACCTCCTCCGCTATCTTTACTTTCTCCACCAACTCTGAGAAAACTCGCTCCCTTTGTGGAGCTATCAAAACTCTGAGGCTATCTCTTAGTCCATCCTCAAACCTAATGCAACGGTCATAGTCTGTTGCCACCATAACTCTTGCATACCTACTAAGGCGTAGAAACTCTGCCTCATACTCTGCCACAGATTTGTTTCCCTGGGTCAAATTCAGGAACTCCTTCCTTCTAGCATTAACATAACTCGCACCTATATACTTCCCTTGGAACGCAGCTTTGAAGAACTCCCAAGTGACCCGCTCCGATTGGTTACCCTCTTTCACTGTTAGCCACCATTGGTAGGCTTCCTCCCTAAGCAGTGACACTGTTCCTTTCAACTTTTTTAAAGGTGAATAGTCCAGGTCCTCCATTATCCTTTCAGTGGCCTCCAACCAATATTTAGCCAAGTTAAGAGCCACACCGGCCACTCCCTTAAAGACCTCAACCCCATTTGAACGAAGTCGCTCTGGAATGGACCCCCGATTTCCAGTGCCATTATTAGGCCCAGCGACCCTTTCCAAAATTCTTAGCATTGCCTACGACAATGCATCTTCTCCCGCTGCCCGATCATACGGTCCATTCCCAGCCACAGGTAAGGCCGGGCCTCTTCTACTCCAACATTGGACACATGGCCCGATGCTGACGATTCAACCCTAAAACTTTCACGGCCTTGGCCAAGGCCTCTTGCACCTCTTCTAGCACTCATCGTTGACTCATGTATTTTTTGGATTAAAATTTTTATGAAGTTTTAGTTAGTTCAATAATTAACCTGATGTTTTATGGAAGTAATTTAAAGAGAATATTGTTTTCGAAAATCCTCTACAGTTTCAAGATCCTACGGGCTTCAGTTCCATTCTAACAAAATCATCTAAAGTAGCCCTTTAACTATCTACTGTATAACAGTTAAAAAAATTAAGAATTAAAATACTTACTTGATTGGACGTCGGAGACTCGGTGTGCCGCTTAGCAAGACTTCCCCTTTTCCAAATCATTGTAATTTTTTTAAAAACACAAAAAGAAATCAAGTAATAAGGCCCACTTCACAGCCCGAGTTTTTTAACCTGGGCTCTGATACCACTAAATATAACACCCCAAACCCAGCCCGGACGTTATGGCCTAATTCAACGTGTCACATTGAAGTGGCGAAAATCATGTTTTCATTGAAAACCCTTCTTAAAATAAAAGAAAATCTTAATAAAAAAAAACTCCTTCCAACCACTTGTTTGAAACATGAGATTTGATGAAAACAAGTCGCTTAAAAATTTAGTTGCAGAAATGTAGAAAAGACATACTATAGTTTAAGAAACCATATTCAACTTCTTATAGTTACATCACGTAGAAATAATAATCTAGATAATAACAAAAGGAAGCCCTATTACAATCTGATTGAATAGTACTAATAAAATAGAAACTTATAGCCTTTTTTTTAAAACAAAACCAGTCCAAATTATCTTCCTAGCTGGCCACCTAGAGTCCCTCCAAACATCGAACCTTCTACTGAGCATCACCTGAAAATAAAATAAAGAGGGGGTGAGTTTTTGCAAACTCAGTGTGTACAACCCTCGTCGAAAAAACAAGCATTCGAAAAAAATCGTCATACAACAAACATGCAATGCAATCCCATCCCAATAATCCATTCGCTACACACCAGCTCCGTCCCCTATCACACCATGTGGGGATATAAATATCGACCCACTCAATCAACACATTAATGGTAGCACGGTTGCGGAACTACCTTTATTTACATATTGGGCTTTAAAAGTTGTCGGGGGATCACGATTGTCAAGCAACCATGCGATCCTCATATACTTCCTCCGTTCCATAATTCCCAACACATAAGCAACCTAAGCAGAATATCATATGTATGCATGTCACATCCATAAAACTTACATTTAACACCAAGGGGTATTTGGGTCATTTTTGCCCTTGGGGGCATTTCGATAAATTTCCCTTTATTACGGTTTTCACTTACCTTGGCCCTTTAACAAATTCCGTGAGCTAAGATGAACGAATACTATGCACCAGGTAGGATTCTAGAGAAGAGGAGGTGAGTCATTAAGACCGCTTAAGTACCAAGCTCTCCCTAGATCCAATCCTAAACATGTACATACCCGTTGCCACACCTTAACCTTATGACTTGTCCACGGTCCTTAATAAATTAATTAAGTTTTGTGCAATCATCATATACTATGCCTAAAACCTTTTACAAGCCCAGACAATCCACATACCTGTATATGGCCCACTAGGCCCAATCTCTTTCATATGGCCCATTAGGCCCATCACATTTATGTGGCCCATTAGGCCCAAATCACATTCATATGGCCATTAAGCCCAAATCACATTTACAGTCATGCTCACACAAAATTTTCCATCACATAGCATCAATTATCAATTTTTTCCTATTATGGGCCCAACAGCCTTCGGACTCATTTAGCCCATTTCGGTCCGGTTGGCCAATTCACAAACCAAGTCCATGGAATCGCCCATGGGCCTTAGGTAACCTATCGGTTCCCCCTTACGAGTATTCGTGCACTCGCAAGACTACCGTAGCCAAACTTTTAACTTTTCGGCATTTCGGCTTTTTGAGATTTACCGATCTACTTGTGTGTGCAGTGTATGCACACTCTTGGTAATAAAGCGTGCTGCGATTTCCTTATCCTCGAAACTATAATCAATATCACCCTTCAATTAATCGCATGCTTAATACATATCTTTACCGAAGCCGAAACCTCACCTTTCACCTTACCTTGAGCGATAAGTTATAACAACTCTCCTTTAAGCACTAACCATCATCAACTCCTAGATCTACACCAATTTTAACTATTAAGACCAAAATAAAAAGTGACTTGTATCCAACACAAGTCCCCCTTACCTTAACTATGACCATTCAACCAACTAAAATCAAGAGTACTTACCAAAGTCTCTCACCTGAAGAGCAAATTCCCAAGGATCCAAAAACTAAAATTCGATACCTATTCCTACCCAAAAATCGATTAGAAGAAGTGAGGAACAATAATCGATACCTTAGCAAAAACTGACTGGAAGAGCAAACACTTACACTAGATTCGGTCAAAGAGTATTCGGCCCTTGGAAGATTCGGCTTTTTGGCTTTTAAACTTGGTATGATGAACAAAGTTTATTTGGCACCAAGGGCATCAAGAAGAAATCGGCTAACTAACAATGGATCAAAGACTTGAGCAAAGGGAGAATAGAGAATCGGCACACAAAAAGAAAGAAGGAAGCAAGGGTTTTCGGCTTTTTGGATCTCGAAGAGAATAGAGTTTCCAGTAACAAGGTGGAAGAGATTTTGGCATTAGCCTGATAGCCTTGCATTCGACACCTATTTATAGCCCTTATAGCTGAATTGCCTGACTCTCAATTCCCTATTCGGCTCCATCACTTCCCCCTTCTCATCTCCTCATTTTTCTCCCTCATAACCCCTTGATCCTTTCCTCAAATTTCTCTTCTGATCACTCCCCTTGGAGTCTATCTTAACGCCTCTTCCAACCTTCTAGAAGGCCAAAATTAAACTTCTAAAAAAAACTAAGCTAGGATTCGAACCTTGGATCTCCTTGCCAGCCACTAATGCCACCTACCTACACTTTAAGTGGCGTAACTTAGCCACTCTTCCAGAAGGCTTTTTGATGCCATTTTTCCCTATCTTTATTTAAAAGCCTAACTACTTGCCAACAAGGTCCTTTTAATAATTAAACTATAATTTCATTTACCCCTTAGGTTCAAACTCAAACCTTAATTAAGACCTACTATAATTATCACTTGGCTAGGAACATAAATCACAATTTTTATCAAAACCGAAAATAAAGAAAGTTCAGGATTTCCGGATTTTTGGGTTTCGAAATTTTTGGGTTTTGAAATTTTTGGGGCATTATATTTTGCCATTTCCATCCTTCTATCACGAGTCCGTTGTATTTCCTTTTGTGAACTGGACCTATAAATAACAAAACTTATCTATATGAACCCTTCTTTGATAACCCTTTTCAACCTTAGTCCATTTACAACTAAACTTCACAAACTGAAAGATTCCTCGTTAGACGATCGGGCATCATATTGACTCAACTCACTAAATTGAGGTGAGATCGTATAACACAGGTGTGTGGCTAGGTCGTGTGCGACACACGATCAGCCCCATGGGCGTGTTGTCTAGTCATGTGTCCTCTGCACCTTAAAATTTCAAGTCAGTATGCATAGTAGTAAACACACGGGTAGAAACACAACTGTGTGGAGGACATGGCCTCTGGGCATGGGCATGTGCCTTGACCGTGTGCCCCTAAATGGTTACTAACGTCAGAAACAAAATGTTAAAGATTTTGGACACGGGCTTAGACACAAGCATGTGATGGCCATGTGAGGGACACGGGCCGTGGACATGGGTGTGTACTAGGCCGTGTGGACACCCCTGAAGGTTCAAATTAGGAATTAATTCCACACGGATTAGGGAACGAGCATGTCCCGATGTGTTTAGGTCGTGTGAACTGCATTGGCTTTCAAAATGGCTATGTTAAGAAGGCCACACGGGTGTGTCGTCCCTTCCACACGGGCGTGCTTCCCTGTTTCAAGAGTCATTTTCTAGAGTTCTTTAAAGGAACCAGTTTGTTTCCGAATCATCCTTAAAGTTTTAAGGAATTCTAGACAAGGTTTGAAAAGTTTTAAGTTTGATCAAGTTTTTATAATTTGCAAATGTTGGAATGCATGTGTTTAAGTTTATCAATGCCTCGTACTCAGTCTCGGCCTCAGACTCAGGTAAGGGGTGTTACATGTTTGGTAAATGTTTAGCTAGTTGATTGGTATGTGTGTTTAGGTATGTTTGATTAAGAAAAACATAAGTTATAAGCATGTTGGTTATTAGTGTTAGAAATGGTATGAAAGTTGTCTTGGTTGTGGCTAAAATATATGTTCAATTATACTATATTGTGGAGCCATTTGAGGTTGTTTAGGTACATAAAGTTGTGGGTGGCAAATTGGGTTGGTAAATAGCCTATTTTCTTCCACACAGGCATAGACACGGGCGTGTGTCTCAACCGTGCGTGACACACGGTCATGTTACACGACCGTGTGTCCCTTGATATTGAAATTGAAATGAATTCAGTATGTTCCACACGGTCTGACACACGGGCGTGCGATCGATCATGTGGTACAAGTTAGTATACCCCCTAATTTGCACACGACCCAGACCACGGGCGTGTGACTTGGCCGTGTTGCATAAGTCAGTATACCCTACATTTTTGGCATGGCCTAGCACATGGCTTGGTACACGAGTGTGTGTGACCATTTCGAAGGGCACACGGGCTGAACACACAGGCGTGTGGTTGGCCGTGCGACCCAAGTCAGTAACCTCACTTGTTTAGACACGGGGTAGAATATGGGCTGGGACACGGCCATGTGCTCCCATTTGGAATGTTCACACGGCTTGTGACATGGGCGTGTCTGAAGGCCGTGTGAGACACACCGCCTGACCACCCGGGCATATGTCCCTTATTTTGAGAAAAAATTTACTAAGTGTTGAAAAATTTCCTGAGTATCAGGTTTAGTCCTGAACCACTTTCAATGTATGTTTAGGGCCTCTTAGGCTTGTTTAAGGGACACTATGTTTGGTTATGATTTTGTTGTATTCAAATTGATAATTGTATATGAAATGTATGTTTAAAAGTATTGTAAGTTTGGTAATGCCCTGTAACCCTATTTTGACATTGAATACTGGTGAAGGGTGTTACACGCAGATTCTATTTCAGAACATTAAACAATCATCAGCTCTGATCTGATGGTCTGAATCACTATACGACTCACATTGCACTCTTTTAGTTTGCAACTCATTATCACACTTTGGAGCTTCACAAATTTGCTGAAGAAAAACCGGTTTAGCTTTCAACTCTGCTAGAATCGAACCATTATTTGACAAAGTCAGTCTTATATTCATTACGCTCAAAGCGAATAGAGATTTTCTACTCAAATTATCTACGACTACATTTTCTTTCCCTTAATGATAATCAATTACTAACTCGTAATCTTTCAATAGCTCAAGCCATCTCCATTGTCGCAAGTTCAGATCTTTTTGAGTCATTATGTATTTCAAGCTCTTATGATCAGTAAAGATGTGGCATTTTTGTAACGCCCCGATTTTTGGGCCTGGAAGTAATGGGCCTTGAGTTTGGGTTCGGGTAGAAGACGGTCCGAATAATTTGGATGTTATTGTTATTATTATTTATTATTATTATTATTTTGTAGGTTTAATGTAGCAATTAAATAAATTTCGAAGGGTTATGGTGTGGGAAAAAGGTTCAGGGCTCGGCCCATAGCTTTAGAAAAATTCTTAAATTTTGCCTCTTAAGGGAATCTGGGCAGTAGGCTTTATTAATAATCTAGGCTGAGTTTTAGCACAAACAGGCATCTGGCCCAGTGGTTAAGGACGCTAGGAGGTCGTCGGAAGTGCCTGGGTTCAAGGCACGGCGTGCACAAATGGTTGTTTTTTTTACAACCAAGGATTGCCGCAAGGAGGCGTTATAAATATATCGGGAGGAAAAGTGACACAAAAGAGGCACGTGGTCAAGTGGCATGGAGGCGTTAACAGTGTGCATGTTGTTTGGGGTTCGAGTCTGGTAAGTAGCGATATTTTGTTTTATTTTTAAACGAACAGGGATTGCTGCAGATAAGTCTTAAAGTTAATGGTGAGTAGATTATATCATGAGAAGAGCTTCAGTGCAGTGGCAACAGCGTGCTAGGCCTGCCGGGAGGTTATGAGTTCGATTCCAGGAGAAGGCGAATTCTGTTTTATTTTTTAAACGGGCCAGAACTGAAGCGGATTAAAGGTTAAAATTAATTGTGACCATATATTAATAAAAGAAAAAGCGTGGTGCAGTGGCCAGCAGCTCGGGTGAAGGCGCAGCTAGGCCTGTCGGGAGGTTATGAGTTTGATTTCAGGGGAGGGCAAATTTTGTTTTATTTTTTAAACGGGCCAGAACTGAAGCAGTTTAATGGTTAAAATTAATTGTGACCACATATTAGGAAGGAAGAAGTGTGGTGCAGTGGCTAGCAGCTCGGGTGAAGGTACAAGGGCGCAGGACGGACGGAGGTTTGGGGTTCGAGCTTTATCTCGTGCATGTAAGGTTGGGATTTTTTGCCTGCAGTGTGGGGAAAGAGTTGGGGTCTGATCTGGACTCTTGGCAGCATGCTGAAGCGGTGCAAGCAGTGGGCTGATCAGTTAGGAGTTTGAATGGAATTCAAACATTGAAGTTGGCCAAAAATCAAGGAGCAATTCGGGGAATTGGGATTTAGGAAGAATTCCTATGCCGATATACACTCATTCGGCCATAGCTAATAAGTGCCATATATCTTTGGCCTTTAGGATTTATTTTCTTTTTTCTTTTTGGGTAGGAGATGTCGTTTCTGATAATTCTTTTCTCTTCTTCTTTTCTCCTCTCTTCATCTATTTTCTCTTCTTATTTTCCTCTATGGCCAAATCTTTCTATCATTCTACTCAACTCCTCTTCCTTACCATTTGTTTCTAAGCCTTATAGCCGATTTCCATAAAAGCCGAAATCCTGAAAGCTTGTTTTTCTTCTGTGCCGATTTCTCCTAGCCAAACCCTCTGATTCTTCTCCATCTTTTTGGCCGATTCTCTCATCCTCTAAACCCCAAAGTCCTATCGACAAAACCACTGCAAAACTCTCATATTTCATCTTTCTCTTCACTATTTCAAAAAGTTGGAAACCCCATAGTCTTAGGGGCATAGCCGAATCTTTAGACCTTTAAAGATTGGATTTCTGCTAACATTTGAGGGGTTAGATCTGCATCAGAATCGAATAGGAACTAAAGTGGAATCGTTGACTGAAGGAACCGGTGGTAAGTTTTCGAATCTATTCTTTATTTCGGGTTTTAGAAAAGCCGAAACCCCTAGAGGCTTAGGGAGGCTGTCGATGGGGTCCTATAGCTCATAGGGTTGTGACAATTGTTTTATTGTGATGATAGTGTGATCTAGAGGTTGCTGATCGGAGGCTTGGACAAGTGGAACGACTGGATCTAAAGCTAGTCGCTAGATTCGGGAAAAGGCAACTGGTGTGTGTGGAGCTTTTTAGCGTTTCGTCGCAAACAGGTGTGTAAACGACACTCACTCATAGACTAGATCGGCAAAAGCCGAAAAGCTAAAATGCTGAAAAGCCGATATTTTGGGACTTGCGAGCGTGCGAGCGCTCGTGAGATGGTTTGAATTGCTATTCCTGGTAATCTCAAGTGATAGGATTACAGAGTGCGTAATTTTGTGCACTTCGGTATATTTGGGCTTAACGAGCCGAAAACGGGATAATGGGCCAATGGGCCCAATTCGGTAAGAACGCTCGGTAAGTGTTTCTGTTGATGCGATAATGGCTGTAGAATGTATGTAAACCCTAAAATAGGTAAATTTACTAAAATACCCTAAGTATGAAAATTACCATTATACCCCTAGGTGCAAAATGACCATTATACCCTTAGAGTTGATTTGACTGAAATGCATGATATTCTGATTCTATTTGTTGTATGCCATGGCATGTATATCTGTTGCATGGGATATGGGTTATAATGATGGAGGAAGCATTTTAGTGGCTCTGCTACAAATATCTGTTTCTGGTGGCCCTGCCACAATTATCTGTAACTGGTGACTCTGTCACAATATCTGTTCTGGCAGCCATGCTACATACTTGTGACGTGTAGACGGATGGGTGGGTCGAGTAGTCTCCCCACATGGTGTAAGGTTGGCACGGGGGTGTATACGGATGGATAGGGGTTGGGTTTTCTGTATACGTGATATTTGTTTTGTTTCTGTTATAGGCCTATGGGCTTCATTCTGAATTCTGTATAGGGCTAAGGCCCAACTTAATCTATTTCTGTGGTTTGAACTAATCTGGACTATGGTTGGGTTAATTTACACACTGAGTTTCCCCAAACTCATCCCTTAATTTTATCCATGCAGGTAACCCCCAACCATAGTGGACTTGGAGCTGTGAAGGATTCAAGTGGCCACACGTACTGCAAACTTGATTTTCTTCTTATAATTTGATTAGTTTTCTTTTACTTTTATGATTTGGGTTTTAAGTTGTAATAAGGCTGCTTTAATGATTTTAAATGGTTTTAATATGTTTTACTAGAATAGGTATGATATTATCTTAATCGCTAAATCAGATTAGTTTTAGGGCACATTTTCAAAAATAGTAATTGATTTTAAAATATCACGACAACAAAGCAAAACTTCCGCAACGAAAATGTTTTCCGTTTTCCAAAATTAATCATTTTCCCTTAAACTGGACTTAATTGAATTGGTTTCCTAAGAACATACACTAAGTTAAGGTGTGGCAATGGTGGTGTGCATGTCTAGGATTGGATCCGAAGGGAGCTTGGTATTTAAGCAATCCGATGGACTCACCTCCTCTTTTCCGGTATCCTACCTGGTGCACAGCTTCCATTCACTTTAACTTAAAACGAAAATACTCTTAACGCTAAGAAAGATTTTAGATAAAACATGAGTTTTTCAGTAACGCTTCAACGTGACACGCTAGATTTAGTCGTAACGTCTGGGCCGGGTTTGGGGTGTTACAATTTTTCACTGTACAAATAATGATGACAAATTTTCAATGCGAAAACAATAGCAACCAACTCTAAATCATGCGTCGGATAGTTCTTTTCATGCGGTTTCAATTTTCTAGAGGCATAAGCTATAACTTTTCCTTCTTGCATCAAAATGCAACCCAAACCATTCAATGACGCGTCACTATGAATCACAAACTCTTTACCCGACTCAAGTTGAACCAACACTGGTGCCTCAGTTAGTAATGCTTTCAACTAATCGAAACTCTATTGACATTGCTTGGACCACATAAACTTCACATCTTTCTGTAGTAATCTGATCATTAGTATAGCAATCATCAAGAATCCTTTTACAAAACGTCTATAAAAGCTTCTAACTTCGGATACATTTCTCAGTGGTTTCCAATCAACAAAAGCTGAAATCTTGCTCAGATCAAGTTGTATACCTTTCGTAGAAATAATATGTTCCAAAAATCTGACTTCTCGAAGCCAGAATTCACACTTGCTATATTTAACAAACAATTTCTTATCTCTCAAAGTTTGTAGTACAATTCTTAAATGCTCGGCATGTTCAGACTCATCATGTGAATAGATCAAAATGTCGTCAATGAAAACAACAATGAATCTATCTAGATACGGTCTAAAAATCCGGTTCATCAAATCCATAAAGACTGCAGGAGCATTAGTCAATCCAAAAGGCATAACAAGAAATTCATAATATCTGTACCTCGTTTTAAATACATTTTTTGGCAGATCCGAGTCTTTAACTTGCAACTGATAATAGCCAGATCTCAAATTAATCTTCGAAAACACTGTTTCCCCTTTCAACTGATCGAACAAGTCATTTATTAACGAATACTTATTCTTTATCATAACTTTTTTGAGTTGTAAATAATCAATACACATTCTCATTTAACCGTCTTTCTTCTTTATAAATAACACTGACGCACCCCAGGGTGAAAAACTAGGTCATGCAAAACCTCTATCTGTTAACTCTTGCAACTGAGATTTCAACTCTTTCAATTCCATTGGATCCATTCTGAACGGAGCTATAAATATCAGTGAATTTCTCGATACTAACTCAATAGCAAACTCAACCTCTCTTATCGATGGTAACCCCAGTAATTCTTTTAGAAACACATCCGAAAACTCATAGACTATCGGCACTGGTTCTATCTTTGATTCAGACACTTTTGTATCTAAAACATAAGCAAGATAAGCTTCATAACCTTTTCTCACACATCTCTGAGCTGACATAGATGAAATCACAGTAGGCAATTCAGTTGATTCATCTGATTCAAATTCGAATAATTTCACTATTCTGACATTTCAATTCAATGATCTTTCATTTACTATTAACAACAGCATCTTGTAGAGTCAACCAATCCATACCTAAAATTACATCAAATTCATCAAATGGTAAAAGCATCAAATCAGCAAGAAAATAGTAACCCTGAGTCATTAAAGGACAATTCTTGCAAACTTTATCAATTAGAACATATTTGCCTAAGGGGTTCAATACTTTAATCACAAACTCAGTAGATTCAACAGGCAATTTCTTACTAGAAACTAAATTTATACAGATATAAGAATGAGTTGGTCTAGGATCAATCAATGCAATTACATTAGTGTCGTAAAGAGAAAATGTACCAGTGATAACATCGGGTGACGATGCCTCTTCGCAAGCGCGAATAGCGTAAGCTCTAGCAGGTTCTCTAGCCTCCGATCTTACTGTAGAATCTCTCGTAGTACCGTGATTACCACTCACATATCCCGCATTTCATGGTGGCCTCCCTCTAGTGGCTGTGTAACTCAGTCTTCCATTTTGAATCTTAAGATAACTCTGGGAAATCACGTATGAAATAATCTTATGAACCACATTTGAAACAAGCCCGATTATTCATTCTACATTCACCAGGATGACATCTTCCACATTATTGACATTCAGGTCTATATTTTCTCACACTTCCAACACTCGATATTGAAGTAGCTTGTGCTTTAGGACTTGAGTATTATTTTCCACGATCTCTGTTTGAATACCTGCTTGAAGCATTTAGACGAGTATATGAATCTCTGGACTTCTTTGATGAAGACTAACATGGTTTATTCATCAGTTCTTTTCTCGAATCTCTAGCCTCTAAATCTGTTTTTCTCTTTTCTTTGCTAAGCTTCTCGACTTTGCAAGCTTTATCAACCAGGATAACAAGTTCTTTCTATAACAGCCCATTTTTAGTCAAATCAGAATAGTGGTTTTGGGACCACAAATTCGAAGTAAAAATAATTATTTTATCATATTTTAAGGTTTACAGTATGATAATATGTTTGTGTGAAAGTTTCGTTTAGAAATTTTATCGTTTGATTAGTCAATTTGATAAAAAGGACTAAATCGCGTAAAGTGCAAAAGTGTTGTTTTAATAGTTAAAGGTATCTATTAGCTATGAATTATAAAAGTTAAGGTCCTTAAGTGATAATTAGACCTTTTATATATTTATTGGACAATGATGGACATAAAATGGATGATATTAAATGGTTTTATAATAAGGTTATTTTTGTAATTTGTAAATACATGTTAATAAATTAATTAAACAACAATTGTTATCATCTTTATGTTCTTCATCAACTGAAAATTCAAGGAGTAAAAGCCATGGTTAAGGCTTGACATTTGACATAGCTTCTTGACTCAATTGTAAGTTCGTTTTTGTCTCGTTTTTAATATTTCTATGTTTTTGAAATTGTTGCAACTAGGCTAGCTAGCCTAGGGACTATTTTGCAAAACTATTAAAGGTTTTGAATGATGCCATTGATGAATACATGTGTGTTTTGATGTTTGATGATAGATTATGAATGTTAGTTGTGAATTATACAAGTTTTGTTAAGTTATTTTTAGTGAAAATGTAAATTAAGGATTAAATTGTAAAATGTGGAAATTTTGTGGTTAAAATGTGACATAAGTGAGTAATATGGGATGCTAGGGACTTATATGTAATTTAGCCAGCACGGGTTAGTATTGAATTGCATTAATTTATGTTTTAATGAAAACAAGGACTAAATTGTAAAAGATGAAAAATACTAGGGGCAATTGTGTAAAAATGTCTTAAAGTGAACTTTTGACTAAATTGAATAAAGAGATGATTAAATAAGTTAATTTTGATTACATATAGATAAAAAAAGTGAAACTCAAATCTAGATTGAGGGAAAAACAAAGTTCTCGACTAATCGACTAATTTAGCCATTTTTACATCCGAGGTAAGTTAGTATGTAATAAATTTCATTATAAATGCATTTTAAATGCTTTGATATTACATAAACTATGAATATGAAACTACAGACATGTTCGAAAACTATTCGACGATGATTCAACATTAGAAATCCTGGTTGAACGTTAGGAATATATTTGGATACTAGTGACATGTCATTAGGGAATTGTTGTGATTATGTGATCCGGGTGCTGGTCCTATACATCCTACCAGTGGATGAGTATACTGGCATGTGTTGCAGTTACTTGACAACTTGTGTGAGTAGCACCGTGTAGCTACGTCTTGACCCACAGTTTGTGTGAACAAGCCCGTTGATAGCTCTAGTGTGAACAGTATATGTGATATGAGATTGACATCACGTCGGCTATATATGTGGCACTTCGAGTGCAAGTTTCCCATGTATCCGATAGTATTCCGAATGGTTCAATGAGTAAATGAAAGATGTGATGGTGTATGAAATTGATACGAGATGGTACAGGTATGTACATGAATCGTATAAGTTTAAATCGAAAAAGTTGTGAAGATATATATATAAGATTATGATTATGATTGAAAATGTAAAAGGTTTGTTAGTTAAATGAATTACATGTTAATATGTTCAAATTGATGATTTGAATATTCATGTTTAGATTGAGTTTATTTCATATGAGCTTACTAAGCTATAAAGCTTACTTTGTTTATTTTTTTCATGTTTTATAGTGACTTTAAAGCTAGCTCGGACTTGGGGATCATCGAAGAAATCGTCACACTATCCAACAATCAAATTGGTATTTATGAGCTTGTGTTTTGGTCATATGACATGTATAGGGACTTTGGTCATTTTGGTTATGTGTTGGTAGTGAATTTAGCCATTTGAATTGGCTTGTAAATGCATATGTTTTGGTTTGTATATATAGCCATGAGTGATGGCTCATTTTGGGTTATTTTGGTATGTTTGAATCATGTTTATATATATGTGTCTAAGTCTTGTTAAATGTGTTGAATAATTGTAACACCCCTATCCCGTAACCGTCGCCGGAATAGGTAAGGGGCATTACCGGACTTGTAACTCATGTCAGAACAGTAAAATTTTGAACTTTTTCTTGAAATAAAGATCATTCATTTAAATAAGTACTAAGCACAGCCAGGGATAAAATTTAAACTTCTCTAAGTAAACATTCAAAAGATGCCATTTTCGCATGGCTTATATACATTAACCAAAAATATTCTTCCGCCACTAGTCTATTCTATACATGCCATAAAATAATTCTAAACATAACAGTAACAAGCAGTGGATAGTGATAGTGTGACTAGTTGCTGATGATCCTCGAGCCTGTAGCTTCGCAATGAGATCTATAAAACAGAGAAAACAAAGTAAACGGAGTAAGCATTACAATGCTTAGTAAGTTTTAAGCAGTGTCAACAGACAACAATCAAATTATAACATAGTTGTTCGTATTTTTATTTCACTCTTCCTTCGGGCATACCATCCCTTTACCGAATTTGCACATCTCATCATATACAATAGGCAGATAAACTTTCACATAAAAGTGAGCTCATGTGACATAGATATATTGTATGATTTCACATAACCTCTCACACTGATCCGATGTCACATAATCATAGGAATAGTCTCATAGATTGCTCTCGTATGCATCACATAACTACCTTATGATTTAGTTCAAATCAAGCTCACAAATAAACTTGGAGTACATCCCTATTTAACCTTTCGCATTGAATATATTTATAAGCAATTCTTATTACGAAGTCTTATAGCTTTAACCTCTACTCGGATTATCGGCGAGACCTTTAGCTCAGACGAAATCTCCACACGAAGTTATCGGGTCTTACCCGGACATAATCTCCACACGTAGTCATCGGGTCTTACCCGAAATATATTTCCAAGTTTCATGTACATTTAATCACATGTTACAACATTCACATCGACTGTCATATTTGTAATTCATTTGCCTCATCAAATATCTAATAATACACACCTTTCACATTTGGTCGTTCGGCCACAATATATGCACATCGCCTACATATTTCACACTAGCCATTCGGCTTTACCACATATACATATCTCATATATATATTTCACATTGACCATTCGGCTTTACCACATATGCATATCTCATACATATTTCACATTAGCCATTCGGATTTACCACATATACATATCTCATACATATTTCACATTAGCCATTCGGCTTTACCACATATACATATCTCATACATATTTCACATTAGCCATTCGGCTTTACCACATATACATATCTCATATATATATTTCACATTGACCATTCGGCTTTACCACATATGCATATCTCATACATATTTCACATTAGCCATTCAGCTTTACCACATATACATATCTCATATATACACATTCACATTCATTACATAAAATCCTAAATCAAAATATAAATTGTCATGTATTCACATCACAATTATCCAAATATACTTCACATACCACATATACTATCATGTATACACTTTGTCTTGGCCGAATCTACATTAATCATTTTCCAATGAATAATTCAATTTCACGCCATACTATCATTTCATATTCAAATACTCATAAACTTACAATTTCACAAATTTTAATATCAAAGATCCATCTAACACTCATATATCATTTTACAATATCACGATTTAGAATTCACGTATGGGTTTAATCAATAGCTTATGAGCAACTAAAACAAGTTTTATCCATGTTTACAACAAAATCACATATTCACTACGAGCTGTTTTCCTGAGCAATAGTCACTAAATTATTTATAACTGGAGATACAAAACTCGAAATCACTTGACGTTAATTTTCCCTGAATATAGACTCGTATATCTTCCATCCATAAAATTTCCAGAATTTTATGTTTGGGCAATCAATACCAGATTTTTCTTAAAGTTTCCCCTGTTTCACTGTTTGACCAATCTGACCACTCTTCACTACGAATCAAATTTTTCATTGTACAGAATTCAAAATGTGTTCTATTTGATTTAATTTGAAACTAGACTCATTAAGGAGTCTAAGTATATAAATTTTATCTTATAAAAATTTTTGTACAAATTATAATGATTTTCTAAATACAGAACAGGGGATTTCAGAGTCATTCTGACACTGTCCCACACAACTTTAAATATCTCTTTATAGGAAATTTCTTTGCTTACACGGTCTCTTTTATAAGAAACTAGACTAACTAAGCTTTGATTACATATTTTATTCAGCCTATAATTCCACACCAACAATTTATAGTGATTTTCTAAAATCACGTTACTGCTGCTGTCCAAAGCAAATTATTACAATTTGCTCTTAAATTTCCAAGTCCAAACACTTATGAACTTACCATTTGAGTTTAAGACATATCATGGCCACATCATATCTTATTAAATCAACTCATTATGTCCTATTATGATTGAATTTACTCAATGTTTAATCACTTAAAACTTACCTCGGAAGTGGTCGACGATTAGATATCCACGGCTATTCGTTTACTCTCTCTTTTCCCCTATCCGACTTTGATCCTCTTTGCTCTTAAGCTTAATTAAAACAAATGAATTTGTTTCATTACTTAGTCAACATTACTTCTTTAATAGTCACAGTTGATAATCGTATAACTTCAGTGCATAATGTGTTTATGAAATATACCATGACTAACTTTTATGTTTATTTCACTAATACCCAATTCACATGCACAAACAAGAACTCACATTACTTGCCATTATAAATGGAACCTAGATAGCCAATTACCATGGCCGAAAATACAGCCACTTATATAAATAACACAAAGTGATACAAATTTATTTTTACCATTACAAATCATAAAAAAAAATGACCAACGCATACGACATCAACAATATATGTACATACCAAATACCTATATTGCATACTTATCAATATGAACCTAAAGCCCTATCCTAATACTCATGTACATATTATCCACCATTTTCAAACCAATTCATCAATGCAATCATACCATTACAAATCAACCTAAAATAACCATATCTAATAATCAAATACCTATAGCATTGCATATTTCTCACATAGCAAGTACAACTAAATTCATTATTAATATATATAAATATCTAAACACTTAACTACAAGATTTAATCACCATTATCAAATCATAAAACAGCTTATAATCATCATCTATATTTACTTCACATAAACCGAAATATCCATTACATCATCTTTAATACACTTAGCATTTTACCCATTTAATCAAGCCAAATCTCAAGGCCATTCCATCACACAAATTATACCATAAATCATACTTACAATTTAAGTTAATACATGACTGAAAATCACCATCTTTAACACCTTTATCAAACCAAAACCAAAACACATCTATCATCCGTATACCAAGGTTACCAAAACAAACTACTATGAGTTTCAAGCTTATTGACCGAATCTCAAACCTCAAAATTCTAAGTTTAATCTATGGGATAAGTAGAGTTTGAACTAATCATCTCAAACATGCATAGATTTTCAAGAATCATTCAATACATACCTCATTCTAGCCATCTTCTAAGCCAAAAATCAAGGCAACCAAACTTTCTTCTCCCTCCCTTTAGACTACGGCAATGGAGGACAAGGATCAACCAACTTTTGATTCAATTTTCTCTATGACCGAATGCACATACCTTAAATTTTTAGCTTGCTATCTTGCCGAAATCCTCAAAACATGTTTCTTCTTTCTTTCATTTTTCGGTCAAGAAGAACAAAGAGGATGAAGCCTTTTTTTTTCTTTTTTTTCTTCTAGGTACGGCAAAAAATGGGGGAGCAAGGATGAAACAACTTTGGTTTCTCCTCCCACTCCCCTCATATTTTATTGTTTTTCCCACAACATGTTATCACAAATTGTTTATAATATGCTTTACCCATCACATTTTTGTCTATCCTCAATGTCATGGCCAGCCACTACTAATTAAGTGGGGGAATTGACATGCAAGTCCACCCTTTTAATTTCATGCACTAATTGATCCTTATAGATTAACCTATCACATTTTAAAAGTGTCATACATAAGTCCGATTAGCTGAATTCACATGCAATCGACTAAATCGAAGCTTGAAACTTTCACACATTCATATTCACATATAATAAACATAAAATATGACGGCTAATTATTTTTATGACTCGATTTTGTGGTCCCGAAACCACTTTTCGACTAGGGTGAAATTAGGGGTGTCACAATAATGGTAGCGTGATGCTTAATGGTAATAGGCATTATGAGTATCAAATGGTTGATTTGTAGATATTGGTTTGCTTGTGAAACTAGGCTACATGATGTATATTTGGAAGTGTATAATTAATTGAATTGTATATGCAATTTTGGTCTAAATGCTATGGTATATTTTTTGTATAGTATGTATTAAGCTTGAATTGGTTGGCTAAAATGTCATATTATGCTATGTTTTGGTGCCAATTGGGTTGATGTAGGTGTGCATAAGATAGGGTGGTAAAATGGCTTGGTAAATAGCCTATTTTTATTCACACGGGCAAAGACACGGGTGTGTGACTTGTCCGTGTGGTATAAGTCAATATACCCTACAGGTTTTGCACGGCCTAACACATGGCTTGGCACACGGGCGTGTATGGCCATTTTTAGGGTACACAGGCTAGCAACATGGGCGTGTGTGTTGGTCGTGTAACTTAAGTTAGAGAGTTACATGGGGTCAGACATGAATTGGGATACGGTCATGTGCTCCCATTTCGAATGTCCAAATGGCCTACAATATAGACATGTCTTTGATAGTGTGATACCCATGATCGGGCCACATGAACATCGATCCCCTGTTTTTGAGAAAATTTTCTAAGTGTTCAAAAAGTTTCTAAAGTTATTGGAAATTTTTTAAGTGTTCAAAAAGTTCCTAAAGTTATTGGCTTAGTCCCAAACCACTCCCAATGTATGTTTAGGGCCTCGTAGGCTCGTATTAGGGACAAGATGATTGGTTGTGAATGAAATGCATATGATTTGATTAATTGTATGTGAAATGTATGTTAAAAAAGTGTTATAAGTCCGATAATTCTCCGTAACCCTATTTTGGCATTGAATACGAGTAAGGGGTGTTACATTTTCAATTCTAGTATTCCAACTAGAAGTTTAAGATCCTCCTTCAACCCATCACCGAATCGCTTGCACATGATTCATTCAGTAGAAACATATTCCTAAGCATACTTAGTCTTACGAATTCTCTTTCGTACTCAGTCATAGTCATTCGACCCTGTTTCAATTCTAGAAACTCTTTGTGCTTTTGATCAAGAAATCTTTGACTTATATATTTCTTTTGAAACTTAGTCTGAAAGAATTCCTAGGTCATTCTTTCTCTTGGTACCACTGATACCAATGTATTCCACCATTGATACGTTGTATCCCTCAATAATGAAAAGGGACATTTTAAACACTCAGCTGGCGTGCATGAAAGCTCATCGAATACCTGAATAGTGTTTTCAAGCCAAAATTCAGCTCGCTTGGGATCATCATCAATGGTAGCTCTAAACTCTTCAGCCCCATACTTTCAGATTTTATCTACTGGCGACTTATTCAACTGTTGAAGTTTTGCAACTTGAGGAGCTATGGGAACCGGTTGGGAATTAGGTGGGGTGGAGGTTGTTGAGTAGCCAGATTTGTCTGGAAAATTTGCATGAACCATTCATTCATCATTTGGAAGAAAGCTTCCTTAGACTCTCCTCCGTGACTATTCAATACATTTCTAGATTCAGATAGTGCTATCCCTTGGGTGGGAGTTGGTGTATTACTCTCGATATCTTCAGCTGCAGCTCGATCGGGACCCATTTACTATAGAAAAACACATTTCAAAATTGTCAGGAGTCATCACACTATCACAATTTATATATGGCATGTATAGCTAGACTCTCACACACGCTACACTAGTCCTAGAATCGACTAAACCGTAACTTTGATACCAATAAATGTAACACCCCTCACTTGTACTCAACACCGAAATAGGGTTACGGAGCATTATCAGACTTATACCACATTTTAAATATTCATTTCACATACAATTAATCAAATTATATACATGACATTCACAACCAAACATTTTGTCCCAAATACGAGCCTACAAGGCTCTAAACATGCATTAGGAGTGGTTCGGGACTAAACCGATAACTTTGGAAATTTTTTTGAAAACTTAGAAAATTTTCCCAAAAATAGGGGACGCACGCCTATGTGGCTCAGCCGTGTGTCTCACACGGCCAACAGACACTCCTGTGTCACAGGCCGTGTGGACATTTGAAATGGGAGCACATGGCCATGTCCCAGCCCTTGTAACTCTTTGACTTGGGCCACACGGCCAACACACACGCTTATGTGGCTAACCTGTGTGCCCTAAAAATTACCACACACGCCCGTGTGCCAGGTCGTGTGCTAGGCCGTGCCAAACCTTTAGGGTATATTGAGTTATACCACACGGCCAAGTCACACGCCAGTGTGTGGGGCAGTGTAGAGCATACTGACTTGATTTTAATTTCAACACCAGGGGACATGCGACTATGTAACATAACTATGTGTCACATACGGCTGAGATACATGCCTGTGTCTCTGCCTATGTGGACAAAAATAGGCTATTTACCAAGCCATTTTGCCACCCAACTTGTATAAACCTACACCAAACTCAAATGGCACAAACATAGTATATTATAGGTATTTAATCATCCAAAATCAAGCATCATTATACCATTTCAATTCCAACAATATACAAGACACAAAATATTCCAATATGCCATCCAATTCATATGAAATTTCTCACTTAAACATAAAAGATGAGCAAACTCAAATATGCATTGTTTAACCTAATTTCACAAGCATACCAATATCCATAAGTCAACCATTTAACACTTATAATACCTATTATCACCAAGCATCACACAATCTTAATCCAACACATTTCACTAAAACATAAACACATATATATACATGATTCAAACATACCAAAATAACTCAAAATAAGTCATCACTCATGGCTATATATACAAATCAAAAAATAAACATTTACAAGCCAATTCAAATGGCCGAAATCACTATCGACTCATAATCAAAATGACCATAATCCTATACATGCCATATAACCAAAACAGAAGCTTAAAAGTACCAAATTGACAGTTGGATAGTGTGATGTAGTCTCTGACTATCCCTAAGTCTGAGCTAGCTTTAAGATCTTTATAAAACATGGTAAAATAAATAGAGTAAGCTTTATAGCTTAATAAGCTCGTATGAATTATACTCAATCATAACATGAATATTCAAGTAATCAATTTGAACATAACAACATGTAATTCATTTAACTAACAAACCTTTCACATTTCAACCATAATTTTATATATATGAACTTCAGAACTTCTACGATTTAAGCTTATACGGTTCATGTACATACCTATACCATCTCATATCAATCTCATATACAACCATGTCTTTCATTTACCCGTTGAACCATTTGGAGTACTATTGGATACATGGGGAACTCGCACTTGAAGTGCCATATATATAGTCGAAGCTATCTCAATCTCATATCACATATACTGCTCACACTAGAGCTATTAACGGGCCTACTCACACAAGCTGTCAGTCGAGACTTAGCTAAACGATGCTGCTCAAACAAGCTATCAAGTATCCGCAACACATGCCGGTATACTCAGCCACTGGTAGGACGTACAAGACCAGCACCCAAATCACATAATCACAATAATCCCCTAATGACATATCACTAGTATCCAAATCTATTCCTAAGGTTCAACTCGGATTTCTAACATTGAATCATCATTGAATCATTGTCAAACATGTCTGTAATCTTGTATTAACAGTTTATGAAATATCAAAGCATTTAAAACACATTTATAATGAAACTTATTACATACGAACTTACCTTGGATGTAAAAATGGCTAAACTAGTCAATTAGTCGAGAGCTTTCTTTCCCTCGATCTAGATCCAAGTTTCACTTTTCTTGATCTATATGTATTCAAAATTAACTTATTTAATCATCTCTCTATTCAATTTAGTACAAAATTCAATTTTAAGGCATTTTTACACAATTTCCCTCAATGTTTCACATCTTGCAATTTAGTCCTTATTTCATTAAAACACAAATTCATGCAATTTAACCACAACCCATGCTAGATGAATTACAAATAAGTCCCTAGTAGCCCATATTTTTCATTTATTTCACATTTAAACCACAAAGTTTCCAAATTTCATAATTAAATCCCTAATTTGCATTTTCACTAAAAATCACTTAACAAAACTTGTATAACTATCATCAAACATTCATAATCTATCATTAAACATAAAAATAATCATGTATAAATCAATTTCAACATTCAGAATCTTTAATAGTTTTGCAAAATAGTCCCTGGGCTAGCTAGACCTAGTTGCAACGATCTCAAAAACATAAAAATCATTAAAAACGGGACAAAACAATACCTTAATGAGAAAAATATCCTAGCTGAATGAAGAACATAAAAAATGGCTTCTTTTAGCCCTAAAATCAGTTCAAAAATGAAGAAAAAGAGATGATAGCTTATTTTATTTGTTTTTAATTATCATTATTTACCAATTTACAAAATTAACCTTATTCATTAACCTTTATAATATCATTTTAATCAACATATTTGTCCAATAAAACTATTAGTGGTCTAATTATAACATAAGGACCTTAATTTTATGGTTCTATAACTATTGAATACAGTTAACTAAGAGAACAACACTTTTGCACTTTACACGATTTAGTCCTTTTTATCAAATTAAACACTCAAATGGTAAAATTTCTAAATGAAACTTTCACACAATCATATATTCATGCTATAGACCTTAAAATAATAATAAATAAATATTTCAACTTTGAATTTATGGTCCCGAAACCACTATTCTGATTTGACTAAAAATGGGCTGTTGCAGTTATGCTATGGAAAGTTGGTATAAAATTAATCTTGGTATATGGTTAATATACGAAAGGATCGAGGTATACATGTTAAGCCCCTCTGATATCTAGGATACAAATGACATGTCATTAGGACGTAGCAGACACTCTGTGTCGGTATATATTTAGTAGGCACTAGTTGCCGGTGATTGCAGTAGCAAGTACTTTGTACCCGTGTTGTAGTAGCAGGCACTCTGTGCTGGTGTTATATTTAGCAAGTACTATGTACCGATGATAGACACTGTAGTTATGGCTTGAGATCCTGCATGTGTTGCAAATTCTTTGAAGCTTGTGTGAGTAGTATCTTGTATTGGTTAGTATCCTTATGTTAGCTCGTGTCAGCATTACATTCCCGTGTATCCCAAATAAATTTACTATTGTTCTCTGGGAAAAATAGTTAACTATTGAAATGGAAATGAAATGAGATGATATGTTTAATTATATTTGGTTGATTATATCTTGATATGTGAATCTTAACATGTTATGTATTGATGATGTGAGTGATTTAGGTTTAATCTTTTCATATAGTTGAAATGATGAAACAAGGAAAAGGTTGGTTAGTTCTATGTTATAAATATGATTTGTAAATTAAATTAACAGGGATATAATGTTTTTGTTTTACGAACTTACTAAGCTTTACGTAAGCTTACTCTATTGGTTTTCTTCTTTGTAGATTGTCAGATTCTTGTTGTCGATTGGAACTTTGTTGGAGATCACACT
The DNA here is from genome assembly GCF_007990345.1 of Gossypium hirsutum. Taxonomy (NCBI): domain Eukaryota; kingdom Viridiplantae; phylum Streptophyta; class Magnoliopsida; order Malvales; family Malvaceae; genus Gossypium; species Gossypium hirsutum. The sequence goes on along the minus strand of NC_053434.1, from coordinate 71,060,031 downwards.
ATTCGGAAACTCTATCAGTACTTAATTGTTTATTTGACTCGGTTATAAGTGGTATGTAGATAGGTGTTGGTAATGTATGGTTATAAGCATTTTGATTATGTTTTATGTGTTATTTGAGGTATGACGTATGTATTTTGATGTAACTTAAATGGTTATTTTTAGTTGATTATGGTGTATGATAGTAAATACATTTTGAATGGTTGATTTGGAATGTTTATGTTAATAGGTGTCTTGGAATGTTTTGTGCCTTGTTGAAAATGGTCATTTTTGGTTAAGGTAAATTGTGAACTTAGAATATATTATATTTTTATTTGAAGGTTAACATAAATGGATGGACTTTGACATTTGGTATTTAGGACTTGATTGGTGATTGAATGAGTTTAACTTGTAGATTATGTTTTGGCTTGAATGATTGTTGTTTATATTTGAATTATGGTGCCAATGAGGGCATATTGGTTAGGCAGATAGGCTGATTGTGAATAGGTATGTTTTGACACATTTTGAATAGGTTTGAAAGTTGGGTAATGCATAGCTTAGAGTCTATGTTTTGGTATGTGAAATGACTTGTATTTAAAGGTTTTTTTGGGCACACGTGGCTTAGGACACGATATACCACACGATCGTGTGTTCACACTGTTGCATGACATGACCATGTGGCCAATTTGATTTTTGGTGCAAGTTTGTCCACATGGTCTCAGAAAGTTACACGGCTTGGCGACACGACCGTGTGATCCTAAGTTACATGGGCTTAGGTTGTTGCACGGTTTGGCCACACGTCCAATTTTTTGAGCCACACTGTCTAGGCTTTTTCACATGGCCGTGTGACTTATGTTTTCAATTTTTACCATATTGTTTTGTTTTGTTTCAGATTAGTCCACACTTATTTCTAGACTAATTTTAGGGTTCTGTAGACTCAATTTAAGTCTCGTTTTCAAATATATGCTATGAATGATGATTATTTATTAATTTATAATGTTTAAATTAATCTTTGAGTTGTGTCACCGTATTATCGATTTTGTTAATAGTCGTAATATCCCGTAACTTTAATTCGACAATGGAGACGGATTAGGAGTGTTACAATTAGTGGTATCAAAGTTATGGTTTAGTCGATTCTAGGATTGAACATAGCATATATTGAGTATAGAAATACATGCGACTTTATAACCTATGATAGTGTGACGACTCTCAATCAGTTTGACTTATTTTCTTATAGATTAAAGATTTCAACTTAATCCAATCAAGTAGATTCCAACGGAGTTTTGAGTTATGTTCTAGCTATCAATTAAGGGGCTATTCATAATGTACCCGAATTTCAAGAGCCTAGAGAAGAGGCTCACAATACCTTTTTTAATATGATGATTGATATGTTTAAGGTGTATGTTAGAGTCAATTCTGCAACTCAATAGCCTCCACTCCATCATCCTCAAAGCCCTATTCAATTGAATACTCACTAAATTTCTATTGATAAAGTTCGAAAGTACGGAGCTGAAGAGTTTCGCGGTAAAGTGAGTGATGATCTGACTAGAGTCGAGTATTGGTTAGAACACACATAGAGAGTCCTGGATGAAATGTTGTGTCCTCTCAAAGATTGTTTGAGATTTGCAGTGTCATTGTTAAAAGATGAGGCTTTTAATTAGTGGTTGTAACGCTTGGGTTTGTGCAAGTGTACACAGTCGTTATCAAGTAATAAGTAAGTATCGAGTTATCATTTCCATAGGGACTGTATTTGTGCTAAGCTAATTAATTTGTAAAATTATATTAACAAATTGATAAATAAAAAACAATATAATTGAGACGTGATGAAAAATTAAGTATATGAAACTAAATGCAATGATCCCTAATGCAATTTATCCTAAGTATGCAAACTATATGAATGAAATAGATTTTACAAGAATTAACACAATAAGCAACAATTATAACATAAATAAGCTAGGACAATTACTTTAATTAAACTCAAATTATTATCAACATGCTTATTAATATTCGAAAAAACATTCCATGGCAACTCGATCTTTCATGAGTTTGAAAACCACATTAGGTCCTTTCAGAATCCTTTACTTAGTAAATACACATTTTATTGATCCTTATTTACTAAGGGTTTCTTAGTATTCATGTGAGGTAATAGGGATGTGTTAGGTTTGAAACAGTTTAATCACTCAAATCTAAAAACAATGCAGATAACAGAGCCTGGTTAGGGTTGTTATGCAACCTGCAATTTAATTAGGTTAGGATGTAAATTAAGCTTGCACGTTTCAATTATGTGTCCATTAGTCGTCGTTTGGTTAGGATCGCTCAGCTAATTCAGGTGCATTTCAATCACGTATGAACGAAATACAGACTTGATTTTAATTGAAAGTATGATCGATTGAGGCACAAATATTATAAGCTTGAATCAAATAAATATTATTCAATCAAAATAATCATCTTAGCTTAAATAAAATTAAGCTATCATTTTTGTAAATAGGAACAGTAAACACATAGCAAACATTCTTGAATTAAGTTAAAGAAAAGAAAGATTAAACCCAAACCAAAGTGGCTATCACCCAAAACTCTGACTGACGAGGGCTTCTTCGTTCCTTCGCTTCGCTCCTTTGCTGATGCCTCTCCAAGGTGGCCGACCAAGGGCTCTTTAAGAGGCTAACTTGCTAAAAATATTCATGCAAAAATGGTGATAGGCGTAAGGGCTAAGAGAGTTAAGAGAGGAGAGAATGATGAATGAGTGAGGGATGATTAGAAAAGTGAGAAATGGGGTCTTATTTATAAGTGAGGCAAGGGAGCTAGTTTGCTAAAATAGGAGTGTACATCTTTTGAGAATTCTTCCATGGAACATCCTGATTTTCGGGTTTTTCGCGATTCTTGATATTTTCAGTTTCTAAAATTTGGTATGTGATTATGGAATTCGTAATTTGAGTATGTAAATGGGCTTATGGAAGGCCCATGTGTTGGCCAAAGCCTGGTAGAATTTTCAAAATTTGGACTTAAGAGTTAGGGGTTCTGGCTAGGTGACCTTATGTAAAGTTGTGGGAGAAATGTATCACAAAAAGAGCTGTAGTAAAGTGGCAAGGGTGATGCCACTAAGCTCCTAAAAAGGTGGCATGTGGAGCATAGGGGAAGACATGGGATCGATTCCCTGTGTTGGCAAATAAGGTTATTTATTTTTTATGAGCAGGAAGGGTAAGTAATGGAACCCAGGTGGATTCTGTTGGAGGAGTTTGAATTAGTCAAGTGCATGAATTAAGGAGTGATAAGGGGAGAGATTTTAGGGATGATGGAGAGATAAGGGGGAGTGTATCTAGGAGAGATTTTAGGAGATTTGAAATGGGGGAAGTGATGGCCGGCCAAGGGGGAAGGTTAGTGTAAATTCGGCTATTGGGTTTTAGGGTGGCATTTTCCTCTTTTGTTTTCCTTATTTCTTCCCATTTGTGCCGATTTTTCTTAAGCAATTCCTCTCTTTTCTCTTCCATTATTTCGTCCATAAGCTCTTTACTCCCATTCTTTCTCTCTTTCATTTATAGTAAAAGCCGAACTCATCCTTCTTTTCATTGCTAACTGAATAGCAACAAGCCAAATCCCAAAGGAGGCAAGGGAAGTCGATTTCTCCATAAAGGTATACACTTTTTTTTTCTTTTTAGCCGATTCTTGTTATTTTAAAAAAAATCCTTTCAACTCTTTTGTCAACACCCTTTTTGGTCCATAACCACTTCTTCTTCAGTGATCCAAAAGTCGAAAGCACAGCATCCTTTGGTGACTTGGTGGCCGATTCTTAGGATCCTTGTGGTGCGATTTTTGCTAGTGTTTTGAAGCTGGGACTGTGTTGAATTAGAGTTGACACGGGATTTGAACCGTTTGGGTAGGTGAACCTTGGTAAGTGCTCGTAGCTTTAATCAATTCGGTATTATGGAGGTTAAGAAAAGCCGAAACCCCTCTAGTTTAGGGAGGTGGCTGAATATGGGTATAGGCTTTATGGGGTTTTTCTTTTAATATTTTTATGGTTTCTATAGTGGAGGAGCAGCAAGGCATAGTGTCGATTAGGATTAGCTTGGATCACTAGAGTGGCTAGATCTCGTCATAAATCTCGGCAAAGGTAAGGTGCCTAACGCCATTATGGATGGTGGCCAAATGTGTAAGTGTTAATATTAGATGGTTCTTGATTTGGTTCAATTATTGTGAGCTGATTTATTAACAGTTGATTATAGGAGAAATCGTGTAGGAGCTCTCGTTGAAGAATATCGCAAAACAGGTGTGTAACGAACCCTTTTTCATAGCTTAAAGTGATAAATGCCGAAAAGCCGAAATGCTAAAATTCTGGCATTTCCAGGACGTTTAAGCAAGCGAACACTCATTAGTTAGGTAGATTCGTTGAGATGATAATCGAAAACATTGGAAATGCTAAAAGCGTGGTTTTTGGCTTTCACGGTAAGTTAGGCCTCGAGGGGCCGAAGTAGGGCCCAATAGGCTTTCGGGCCCATTTGGGTAAAATTAGTGGAAAATGAAAACCTGTTAAATTTTGCATCGAGACTGATAAAACCGTTATGGAATATAAGCTAAATTGGCCTAGATGACAAATTTGGCTATGTAGGGCCCATTAAGGGTTTTAGGCCCAATAACTCAATTTCGCTAAAAATGGGCCAGAATCACTGTTTGCACACATGAATTGTTAGTAACTGTTAATGAACATGGAAACCCTAACTTTTGGTAAAATTACAGGATTGCCCTTATAATATGAAAATAACCGTTTTGCCCCTAGGTAAAAATAACCATTATACCCCTAGGGTTTATATATGAATTTAATACATGGGATTTTGATAAACATGGTATGCATGATATGCACATGACATGTATGATATGCACATGATATGTATGATATGCACATGATGTATTCATAAATGCATTGGGTTGAGTTTTTATATGGATGGAGGAAGTGCAAAAAGGCTTATGCCCCAGTTATTAAAAGGGCTTATTCCCCAGTTATTAAAAAGGGCTTATGCCCCAGTTATTAAAAGGGCTTATGCCCCAGTTATCAAAAGGGCTTATGCCCCAGTTATTAAAAGGGCTTTTGCCCTAGTTATTAAAAGAGGCTAGGCCTCCAGTTATATGATAAAGCAGCTATGCTGCCAGTGGAGAGTTATGGTTGGGTGGGTTGAGTTATTCCCCACATGGTGTGTTGGTTGGTACGGGTGGAGAGTAGCGGATGGTGGGTCGAGTAGTCTCCCCAAATGGGCTTGCATTCATTTGTTTTTTTCATTGACGATACATGTGATATTGAAATGGGCCTATGGGCCATACCGTTTACAGTAAAAGGCCTTGGCCCAGTGTTATGAGGTATAAAATATGAAAGGCTACGGCCCAGTATATAAATATTGAGATTGGACTTGGGCTAAGGCCCAGCAGGCTGATATTGTTTTTGGCTCTGAAAGGGGCTTGTTGCACATTGAGTTTCCAAACTCACCCCCTTTCCTTAACCTTGCAGGTGAGCCTTGATGTGGGGACTTGGAGCCGGAGGGGATTCAGAGTGGCCACGGTGATCGCCTTTGGGCTTTTAAATAAGCATTGGTTTTCTTTAAATTTCCTTTAATTATTATTTATTCTTGGGTTGTAATAAGGCCATTTTAACTTTTCTTTTGCTTCTTTTCGGGATTATTTTATTTTTAATAACTTTAAAACTGGCTGATAATTATTATACAAATGGGCTAGACTTAGAACATGTTTTCCAAACGATACTTGATTTCAAAATATCACAACACCACGATTATTCAGCTTATCAAAGACGTCCACTTAAACAAATATAAACTCGATATAACAAAGTGTGGCAATGGTCGTGGGCAAGTCTAGGATTGGATCCAATCGAAGAGCTTGGTATTTAAGCAGCCTTCATGGCTCACCTCTTCTGTCTCGAATAACTACCTGGTGCCCAGCTTCCATTCACTTTGTTAACTCAACAAAATATATGGTTTTTAAAACATTAAAACGGAATATGGGTTTTCAACTCCAATGTGGCACGTCAGATTTGGCCATAACATCTGGGCTGGGTTTGGGGTGTTACACTCCAAGGGTGGCCGGCCATGATTTGTGGAAATGTGGCTGATTTTTGCTTGATTTAAGTGCCACACATCATCAGGATTAGGACTCGATCAATTGCAAATCTCCAGGTAAATCTTTGATTTCTTCAACTCTTCAAGGGCCTTGTCTAATTAAACTAAAATTTGATTTATGAACATCCACATGCAGTCAAATTTTTGGTTGACTTAGTCTTCCATTTGGATGGTTTTGTAATCAACATAAAGCTCTCAGACCTGTCCAAAAATAGTAGATAATTTAGAGGACCAAAGAATGTAATTTAACGACTTTAATTAATCAATTTACTTAATTAATTAAAACCCAATTTATTAATGAAACATATTAAAATAAATTATTAAATATAACTATATTTTATTATTTAATTTAATCATGCATGGCCCACTTTATAGCTTGAAAATATAATATGCTCAAATTAATATAAAAGAAGCCATTTTTTGCATGAAAACTATATAATAAATCATAAAATCACATTTTAATAATTTCTATGTCCCAATTTCATATTTTCATATATGTCATTAATTTATTAAGCAATTACTTGGTTTTAACAACAAATTTAAGTACAAAGGTGACGAATTATATAGGAAAAATACTATATATTTTTTAGTTTACACTTGTCAACTCTAGTTGCTGTTGTACCAAAAGAATGAGTTAACTGGGAATTCTTCAAACTGAGTTCGTTCAACTTAGTAAGTATGCTTGGAAAATTGCATCTTTTGAGGAAGTAACGTGTATTTGTTTTGAAGAGGTTTGAATGACAAGATCAAGCTGGCAGTTGGTTCAATGGAAATTAGAGAGTTTGTGGTTTTTCTAACAAAGATCAAAAAATGGAATAATTATACAATCAAAAGAAACATAATTGAAAAAAAAACTCGTGACTTCAATGAAAGAATCGAGTAACTTTTTTTCAGCACCATCAAGGTTTTCTGGAAAAGATATATTGAAACCGAGTAATGTCAGACTATCGAAAACTTTAATAGCCAGTGCTGATAGTGTCCGGAATGTGATTAGATTTGAATGTGATCATTGTGGCCGGAATCATTATGGAATATGTAGATTGAAAGACAAGTCCTGTTTTGTTTGTAGATTTCCCAATCATATCAAGAAAGATTACTCGAATCGAGCTAAGCCAAATAGAGATCAGAATGCAAAACATGTTATTACTACTACTAGAGGTAGACGGCCAGGGAATAGTGGTATTATAGGAGTCAGTAGAAGTGGGACTAAAGATTCAGTAGTTTGATCTGAAGCTCGAGCTCCTGCCAAGATTATGCGATTTGTGCATGTGAGAAGGCCTTAACTCCTGACGTTGTTGCTGGTACCTTTTCTATCTTTGATCTTACTGTGTATGCATTAATTAACTCTTGATCGACACATTCATAGATATGCACTACGATGGTAATGGAAAAAAGTTTACTGGTTGAGTCAATTGCATATGTTGTGAAGTAACAAACTCTTTAGGTCGAAGTGTCATAGTTGATTTGGTTTACAAACAGTGTCCACTGAAAATTCAGGGTTATGATTTTCTTGTTTATTTAATGTTACAACCTTTTTGATGAATTTGACATTTTTCTGAGGATAGATTAGTTGATTGTATATAATGCTATAGTGAATTGCAGACAGAAATAAATTGGTTTGAGATATCAGAATAGTGAAGTAAATTATGTTCAATTAGTTAAGTATGATTGTGTTTCAAATATGATTTAGCAATACCCATACAGAATTTGATCCAAAAAAGCTATAATGAGTTTTTAGCTTTTATTCTAGATTTTAGAGTATCAAAACTGAAAGTTGATTAAGTATCAAAATATTTTGAGTTTACAGATGTTTTTCCTGAAGAATTACTGAGATTATCACCGTAATGGAAGGTTGGGTTCGCTATGGAGTTAGTGTCAGGGATTTTCTCGTCATGGCATTATCAACTCAATGAGTCACGTCTCACGACATGTATATCCATGTCATGACGCCACTCATTATCGAACAAGGCTCCGATGTCAAAGACTCCTCGTCGCGATATTGCCTTTATTTTTGTCAAAACACACATTTGGTACCTAATCACTTGACTTTAAACTACAACCTATCATTATATATCCATGCATATACTGACTTTTCCTATGCCAATCCAATACAATTTATGTCACATACCAAGTATTTCTAGTGCGTGTTTTGGTTGGTTGACCAAGTGAGCTTGGTGATAACTTGCGTATGAGCTAGTCATATTCGAGGGAATTGACTTGTTTCATTTGGCGAAGTTTCTCTTGTGGAATGTTTCGCTATGTTTCGCCATCTCATGGGTTCCTATTCCGCAATTGGTAAGCTTTTTCGTTATGAACCCGCCATCGGCGTGTTCAATTGTGGCGCATATGTTTGTTGTTTTAGAATCCACAATTGGTAGGACATTTACAGGAAACGTGTCAAGTCCTATATAACAACTTGTTTTCAGTAGTGTTGGAAATAGTAGTTACAGAACCATAATTTTGACGAGTGAGTAAATATTTTAATGTTTATTTAATATTTGTAGGATCATACTAAAGTCGTATTAAATTTTTGTTACAAAATTTTGAAGTTTAAATGGTTAATTACATAAAAAGGACCAAACCGTAAAAGACATAAAAGATGGTTTCTATTAATTACATGGATTAATGGCCTTAGAAATATAAATTAATGGGTTTGATGGTAATTATTCCATTTATAAATGTGGTGGACAATGATGGACATGATTTAGTTATTTTATAAGTTTATTAGCCAAGGGTAAAATTGTAATTAATTAATAAACCTAAAATAAATCACTAAAATGATATCATCTTCTTTCTTTTTACTTGTTTCAATCAAAAATACCATTGAAAAAGGGGTTTGAAGTTTCAGCTAGGCTTGTTTCATTGCATGGTATGTCTTTGAGCCCCATTTTTAATGATTTTTTTTATGTTTTTGAGCTCGTTTTAGCTTAATCTACATTACTCGAGGATTAATTTGCAAAACTGTTAACGGGTTGGAGGTGTTACAATGAATGAAATTGATGTGTTTGTGATTATAAGTTTAAGATAATTAAATTTGGTTGTTAAATGACCATGATTTGTTTAGTGTTTTTAACAAATTTAGGGTTTAGGGATTCACTTGCTAAAATAGTGCAATTTCATGTTTAATGTGTGAAATAATGAAATATGTAGACTTATATCATGAGATTATTTTAAAAATGGTTAAATTTCAAGTTTAGGGTTAACTGAAAACTGAAAAAAATGATTGAAATAGAGGAGAAATTGTATTCTCCTTATAATTTGGTAAATTTTCAATTAAGTGAGTTTGAGCTAGAATTGATGATTTGAATGTTTGGAATTCTGAGTTAAATTATATGGTAGATAAAGAAAAGAACTAATCGGGACTTAAATCAGGGAAAAGCTAAAGACTTGGATTAGTCTTCATCTTTTTTTTGCAATCATAAGAATTGAGGTAAGTTTGTATGAATTTTACGTTGTTACATATTTTTTGGTTGATTATTCATCAATGATATGTTAGATATATTTATGTCGGCAATAATATGATAATGAAGTACTTGACGACTTAAAAGTCTCGTTTGAACCTAGAGAATACTTAGGATACAAATGATGTGTCATTAGGGATTATATGTTTCGGGTGCTGGTCCTGAATGTCCTACCGATAGATGCGGTCATGCATTTGTTGTGGATTCTCCACAACTCGTGTGAGCAACATCGTGTAGCTAACATTCTGACCAATAGCTCGTGTGAGTAGGCCTATTTCACAACTTGTGTAAGCACTATTGAAAAGGAAATGTTACGATTACATGGAAAAGGCACACTATGTGGGGGCATTCCCGAGTATCCGATGTAATTCTAGATGGTTCAATGGCTAAGTAAAGTTAAATGGGAAGGCTTGTAAGCAATATCATGGATATTTATGTTCATAGGAATAGAAAGTTAATATGTGGAACTGGATGAAAAGATTATTGAATAATCATATGAGGAAGGTAAATGGATGCAATTCACTTCATGGTATTTGTTGTGTTTTATGATATCATATGGTTAAATTTTCTACTAATGGTGTTGATTATATTGAATATGAATATCAAGTATTTATATGAACTACTAAGCATGATTGAATGTTTAAATGTGATGAAATGGTAAGTTTAAGTGTCTCTTTTACGAGCTTACTAAGCACTAGTTGCTTACGTAGTTGCTTTTCCTCTGTTTCGTAGATCGTCGGAAGCTTGACCAGTTGGAAGCTTATTGGAGTTTTATCACACTATCCAACAACCACTTTGGTAGTTTTTGAGTTATTTTGGCTAATGTGATAAATGGCATGTATAGGGATTTTCTGTAATGGTAGTTGTTGTGTATGTTATTTGACTATTATGGTATGGTGGTTTTTTTGTGTATATAGTTGTTTGAATCTATAATGTTTGGCAAGTGTGTATCATTTAGTCACTTTTAAGTATATGGTAATTATATGACTTGTTCTATGCTTATTTGAAGTTGAAATGAATGAAAGTTAAATATATGATGTAGGTTTTAAACTTTAATCCATGACAATTGGTTGAATTAATTGGATGTATATTTTGTTGTACCATTAAGGGTACATTGGTTGAATGATAGAAATGTGTTGTATATATGATGGTTTTAGCATGTTTCGGTCTTGTTTAAGTGTGCTTTGTTTAGGTTAAAAGGTTAACAAATGGTATGCTTGTGGCTCAAGAAAACATTTTGGTAAACTTGCTTTCTAAGGTACATTTTGGTACACACGGCCTGAGACACGGGCTGTCACAACGTCGTGTGTCACACACGGGCTGTTCACACGGCTAGGCTTGTTTCATTGCATGGTATGTGTTTAACCCCCGTTTTTAATTATTTTTATGTTTTTGAGCTTATTTTAGCTTAATCTACATAGCTTGGGGATTAATTTGAAGAATTGTTAAAGGTTGGAGGTTTTTCCATGAATAAAATTGATGTGTTTGTGATGATAAGTGTAAGATAATTAAATTTGGTTGTTAAACGAAGATGATTTGTTAAGTGACTTTTAATGAATATAAGGTTTAGGGATTCACTTGCCAAAATAGTGAAATTTCAAGTTCAATGTGTGAAATAATGAAATATGTAGACTTATTTAAGTGTAGGGAAGAATAAATTATCATGAGATTATTTTAAAAATGGTTAAATTTCAAGTTTAGGGTTTGGGACTAGATTGTCTAAAAGCTAAAATAGTAGGGTAATTTGGTAATTTCACATTTAAGTGAGTTTGAGCTAGAATTGATGATTTTTGAATGTTTGGAATTTTTAATTGAGTTAAATTATATGTTAGATCAAGAAAAGAACCAATCAAACTTAAATCGGGAAAAGCTAAAGTCTTGGATTAGTCTTCAACTCCGTTTTTGCAATCATAAGAATTAAGGTAAGTTTGAATGAATTTTGTGTTAATTATGTATTGTTTTGGTTTATTATTCATCAATGATATGTTAGATATATTTATTTTGGTAATAATACGGTAATGAAGTACCTGACAGCTTAAAAGTCTCATTTTAATCTAGAGAATACTTAGGATACAAATGACATGTCATTAGGGATTATATGTTCCGAGTGTTGGTCCTGAATGTCCTACCGATGAATAAGGTCCTGCATTTGTTGTGGATTTTTCATAGCCCGTGTGAGAAGCATTGTGTAGCTAACATTCTGACCCATATCTCGTGTGAGTAGGCCTATTTCATAACTTGTGTAAGCACTATTGAAAAGAAAATGTTATAGTTACATGGAAAAGCCACACTGTGTTTGAACATTCCCAAGTATCTGATGTAATTCTAGATGGTTCAACGGGTAAGTAAAGTGAAATGGAAAGGCTTGTAAGCAATATCATGGATATTTATGTTCACAGAAGTAGAAAGTTAATATGTGGAAGTGGATGAAAAGATTATTGATTAATCATATGAGGAAGGTAAATGGATGCAATACACTTCATGGTATTTATTATTTTTTACGAGCTTACTAAGCACTAGTTGCTTACGTAGTTGTTTTTCCTCTGTTTCATAAATAGTCATAAGCTCGACTAGTTGGAAGCTTGTCAAAGTTGTAACATCCCAAAATTTGGTCTAGGAGATTTAAGGGTAATTTAGGAATTTTGGCCTATATGAGATCGAAATTTAGTACACGATAATGTTTTAAACTTTGGCATCTTGGCTGTTAAATAAATTTTTGAAGAAGTGTTCTAGAAACCCTTAATTCTAGAGAAAGAACTAATTTGTAACAAAGTCAACAGTGAGAATTTATGTGGCAATTAAACTAGTTTTTAAAATTGAACCTAAAACCACCCACTTTTAGCCTAAAGTCACGATAGTTATTCTTCAGGTTTGTGCTTGCTGCCCCTTGTTCTTTTCCTCACCATTCTATTGATTTTTTTATTTCCAAACCACAATACCTTGATTTTATATCATTCCTATGTCAATGACCATAAAAAAACCCTAAGAAAAAGACCTAAAACTCCAAAGATTTCATCACTATATTCGAATGTGGGTTTTTGAAATTTACGTCGAAACTCATTCATTCTTTCAAAAAAGGTAATCATTCATGTATCCATTTGTTTTGAATGTTATTTAGACTCTAATACTAAGTTATTGGCCCTCAAATTACATGTTTTAAATGAAAGCCGAAAATCGAACCATTAATGGTGGATTTTGGGATTTTGAGTCAAAACTTGGTTTCAAAGTGTTTTTCAACTTGTTTTAGCATGATTAGAAGGTTTTTAAACTTACCTTAAAGTTTCGTTAATGATTTCTCTTGTTTTAAAGAATTTTGTGAAAATTGCCTAGAAGATGTCGAAAAATGTCGATACCATAAATTGAGTAGATTTGTCTAGTTTGAAGGTTGTGAATTAGGTGTGGATGATTAATTAGATGAACGTAACTAAATTTATGCAAATATATTGAGTATAGACTGAGATATTAGAATTTTAAGTTTTTTGTGTTAATAGTTTAAGTTACATGGGAACTTAGCTTAAAACTTGTGTGATAGTTGCTTTGAATGAAATTTATGGTTGTTGTATGATTTATGTGTGTAAAGCTTTGATTTTTAAGACCTTGCTATGAGCTAGGGAAGCATTAGTTAAACTTTCAGCTTTTCAACTAAAGCATAAAATGGTGAGTGTATGGGATTGCTACTCGTAAACACGAGTCATGTGTTACTTGGGAATTTAGATTTAGCCTGAACCCTTGCTCTAAGTTTCGAGTGTAAGTTTCTTGAATCTATAATTATCTTGTGGTTATGTATTGTGCATGAAATGTGATAAGTAAGTATGGTGATTATTGTGTAAAGTGCAATTATATACATGAAATAAATGTGCAATATATGTGTTAAATGACTATGCTAATTGTTTTGCAAACGATGCTTATATGTGGTGATAGTGCATGGATAATCGGTAAGAAATATGTGTTGTTTTCGAATATTTTGGCCTTGTGATCTTGGAACCATTGGATATAGTTGGCATGCTATAGGATTGTAAGTACTCACTTATATGTTTAGTGGTTTTGGGCGTTGAGGCCCTGGGACATGTTTTGAAGGGTAAGGGAATGAGAACTAAGCTCCATTCAACGGGACATGTGAGGGGTAATAAGGAGAGTGTTAGCTAAATGCTTCACTTTTGGGACATGTTGGCTCTATGAGTCTATGTGGTGTAATGGAGATCTATATATCTGATGTGTGATGATAAAGTTCACTATATGTTTCATAATGCAAGTGCCATCTTATCCCAATTTATCATATTTTATGTAATCGTGTGGAATATGTTCTATGCTTGAATGAGTATGTATGCGTTGTGAGAATGAACTATTAGATAATGCATGATTTAATAGTATATGATGTTGTGTTGCACGATGACATGTTTGCGTTGTGGAAATTCTTGCATTCACTAAGCTTGTTAAAGCTCACCCCCTTCATTTCAACATATGCAGATTAGTGAAGTCATGGTGTGGGCAGTGTGGTTTCCGAGGGAGTGATCCAAAGAAGACTAGTTATTTAACATAGGTGAACTATTATTTTTATTCGTATTGGGGAATTAGGCTATATGGTAGAACTATTTTGGGTCATTGATTTTTAACCATTTTGATTTGGTTTTTAAGAATGTCATGTTATTACTATTACTTAGGATTGTAGACATTGATGTTGGCATGATAATATTTGTTTGGAATCGTTTATTTAACTTAGTAGTTGATGCATGATACTTAAAATCTGATTGGAATGAGTTTAATGCATATGTATGCTGCATTTTTAGCATCAGTAGCAAAAGTATCGATATTCGGGTTTTAAAATTGATACTTTTGTGTTTTAAAATGCACAGGAAAACATAATAGATATTTGGTATCTATACCTTATCTCGAGTATCTATACTCGGGGTTAAAGTATCAATATTTTATAATTGGTACTGATAATTTTTGGTACTTTAAGATTTTTTCTGAAAATAATATGCTCATTTGGTATCGTTTTTTCAAGTGGTATCGGTATCACTTAAGGTAAATATCGATACATGGATGTCTATATTAAAACCTATGGACATTTTTATGAAATTTTGTTAATTAGCCCTTATGCATGATTCTGGCGTGTGTATGACCGATTAACGGATGATTTTCATGTAAAAATGTTAATTAACTATTTGGACGACTTAACACTTGTATGGGTTAACAAAAGATGATTGATTTGCTTGAATCTAGCTTCCTATACGATGTACATGAGATGAGACAGTGGTGTGGCATCCTGTATCTAGGCTTGTCTAGTTATAGGGTGTTACATGCTCCATAACCCTAATCTAGCGAGAAAGCGGGTTAGGGGTGTTACATCCTAAGTAGGAATGTGACATTTTGCATGACACTTGTAGAGCCTCATTAATGGATTGGTGGAACCGTGTGTGATTAGTGGAATCATGTGTGCATGTAATGTGATTAGGTAACCTATTATAGTGGAATTACAGGCTAATTCCTATATAAATAGTATAAAAGTTTAACGGAGAATGACTTTTTTTCTGTTTCTCTGTTCATCCTTATTCTTTCGAAAGAAACCTAGTATGTGTTTTTAGCTATGTGAAGAAGGTACCAACCTTTATCTTGATTAGTAGCTGACTTTTTCAAGCCAACTGTTGGTAAATTCTTGATTCCTTCTTTAGTTTAATACCAAGGAATGATAGGGTTGTAAGAACCATTTATATCGGTTTCTGCTAGATGTCGGAGGGAAAGAAACTTCCTTATGGTTAACATTTGCATGTTTCCGATTCTTGTTTTTACATTAAAAGTTTTTTTTTTGTTTTTGTACTTAAGTGTTCAATTTTATTTAGCTAAAGAAACGAGAGAAGGCCCTAGTGCAAAAAGGAAAGAACCCGTAGAATAGGCAAGACTTTTCTTGGAAATCTCCGGTGAGTTCCTTTCACTCGTGCTCCTATTAATTCCCATCTAATTTCTTGATAATATTTCCTTTCAAATAAGTAAGTTTATTTTAAATCGTTTTTGCATGTTTGTGTTATCGAACTGAAGTGATAAATACAATATATGCATGAATGGTTATGCATGGATACTCTTCCTTGGCTTACAATCTCCATATCTTTAATGGTGGAAGGGGAAATGGAGGAAACTATGAAGACATGATAAGGGAAACGTATGGAGATTATGATATGAAATGAGATTTACCTCTGGTAAGGCATGTAAATGTAAACAATGAATGGTGAATGCCCTGGCCTTACGGGGGAACATGTAAGTGTCCAAATTAACAATGAGGATTGTAGAGGTTCGGTTAGTTATATACTCATCTCTAAGAATGGGACACTTTGGTGGTTCCCGTACTGCAGCAAAGATCTTATAAGCTGAATTTTTCTGGCCTACGGTGTTTAAGGATGCATATGCATATGTGAAATTGTGATAGATTCAAGAGGACTGAAAACATATCGAGAAGGAACGAGATACCATTGACAAACATCCTAGAGGTAGAATTATTTGATATTTGGGTCATTGATTTTTAAGGCTGTTTCCTTCTTCTTATGGTAACAAGTACATCCTAGTGGCTTTCGATTATGTATCCAAATGGGTTAAAGCCGAGGCATACCCAACAAATGATGCTAAGGTAGTTATGAGATTCTGACATAAGCATGTGTTTACACGGTTTAGGACTCCTAGAGATATAATTAGTAATGAAGGATCCCACTTTGTAAAATAAGTGGCTTAAGTGGTTGCTTGACAAATATGATGTGAAACATAAAATTGTCACTGCCTATCATCCACAGTCAAATAGGCAAGTTGAATGAGTGAATTGTGAGATCAAAGGTATCATTGAAAAGGTGGTGTGACCTACTAGAAAAGATTGGCCTCAAAGGCTCGATGATGCTCTATGGGCCTATCGAACTGCTTTTAAGACACCATTAGGAATGACTCCTTATCAGTTAGCATTCGGAAAGGCATGTCATTTATCACTTGAGTTGGAAAATAAAACTCAATGGGCCATGGAACAATTAAATCTAAGTCTAAAGCAAGCCAATGAGAGAAAATTGTTACAACTTGATGAGCTTGAGGAATTGAGGTTATTTTCATATGAGAATGTGAAGATGCATAAAGAAAAGATCGAAAGATGGCGTGACAACAGTATACAACCTTGAGAATTTAGAGAAGGTCAAAGGGTCTTATTTTTCAACTGAAGGTTCAAGTTATTTCCTATGAAGCTCAAATCCCGATGGACTGAACCTTACACCATTCATAAAGTCTATCTGTATGAAGTGGTGGAATTACACAATAATAAGGGAGGTACATTTAAAGTTAATGGTCAATGTCTCGAGCATTATTGGGATGGTAAAGTGGAGTGAATTGAAAATTCGTTCAGTTTAATAGACCCTTTATTTTTCATATTTTTATTTTTAATAAATGACATATTTAGAAATTATTTTTCTTGAATTAGTACATTAAATTAATTCTGTCTAAGGAGATTGGAACTTAAGCGGGACCTCTTGTGACACCTCCAACCTTAATTTAATGTAATTTTCTGAGAAATTTTTTTTCTAAGTAATCCAAAAAAAATTAAATTTAAATTTAAATTTTAAGTTAATTTTTTATGTTTAATAAGAGGGCCAAATTGGCCCAAGTACTAATCAATTTATTTTTCTAGATCAGTTCAATTTTTTTCAAGAAATAATTGTTGTTTGGGCTCGAGGCCCAAAACAATGAAGAGGAAATTACCCATACAAGTGCTGTCAATAAACCACCTAAACCCCCTAATTTTTGCCGCCACTTTTATTCCCTCCATACCTTGCCGCCCAAGTCACTACCTTTAGCCTAAATTTAGCTAAAATTTACCTTAATCTACTACTATATAAACCCCTCTTTACCATAATATTTTTTACACCATTCAAACAATTAGCTTCAACCCTAGCCACCCATTTCCTTTCTCTTTATCGTCAGCCTCAAATCCAAAAGTTCTCCCCAATTTCCCTTCATTTTCATAAAACCCTACTATAACCGATGTAAACCTTTCACCGCCGCAAGCCTGTCCCAAAGCAATCCCTTCGCGACAGCAATTGTTGCAACTAGCCTCTTTTGTCGAAAATATCTTACCGCTGCAACTTAATTGTCGCGGAATGTAACAGCCCGTTTTTCGCTAAATCGAAACAGTAGTTTTAGAACCACAAATCAGAGGTCAAAAAATTATTTTAATATTATTTTATGTGTTTACAGCATGATTGTATGTATGTGTGAAAATATCATGAGCTAATTTTATCGTTTAATAGCTCAATTTGAGAAAAAGGACTAAATCGCGTAAAATGCAAAATTTGAATTCTACTTGCTAAAAATGTCTAATTGTTATGGTTTATTAAATGAAAGGTCCTTATGATATTATTAAATCATTTATAGTGGAATTTGACATAGATGGCCTTATATTAAGTGATTTTATATGTTTATATTAAAGGTTAATATTGGTAATTGATAAATCATCTTAGTATTAATAAAAAAAGTGAATTAAAACATTATTTTTCATCTCCATGCACAAAAATTTGTAGAATAAGAAGAGAAAATAGGGTTCTTCATTTGGCTATGAATAATTCAAGCAATTAGGTATGTTTTGAGCTCGATTTTTAATGATTTTTACGTTTTTAAGATCGTTGCTTTGTATTCTAACTAGCCCATGCCTTAATTTTTGAATTTGTTTATGATTTTGTGAAGTGCCATTGATGATTATTTGAGCTTTTGGATGTTTGATGATGAAATATGAAAACTTGATGATGGATTTTAATGTTTTGTAAAGTGATTTTTGACAAAAATGTCAAATAAGGATTATATTGTGAAATATATAAATTGTGTAATATCCCGAATTAGGGCCTAATCGGAATAGTGGCTTTGGGACCACAAATATAAGATAGAAATAATTATTTTATTATCATTTTAAGGTCTATGGAATGATTTCATGATTGTGTGAAAATTTCATTTAGAAATTTTATCGATAGAGGGTCCAATTTGATATTTAGGACTAAATTGTAAAAGTTGTAAAATGTGTGTTCTAGTTCACAAAGGTACTAAGTACTTGTGAGTAATGGGTTTTTAAAGTGAAGGTCCTTGGATAGTAATTAGACTATTATACTTGTTTGGACAAAAATACCTAAAGGAAGATAAAACACCATACTTTTTAATTAATGACATTTTGGTCATTTAGTTATTAAAATGAATTAAAAAATTAAAAGCCAATTTTTATCCATCTTCAACCCCTTGGCCGAATTTCACATGAGGAAGACATAGCTAAAGTTTTTCAAGTTTCCAAGCTCGATTGTAAGTCCATTTTAGCCCCGTTTTTAATGTTTTTTTACGTTTTTGGAGTTCCGGTAACTTGATTAAGCTTATTCTAGCAATAATTTAACCTAGGGTTTATATTTGGAAAAATGCCCATAGGTGAAATGTGTTTATTTTGATGTTTTATGGTAGAATATAAAGCTTGAAATTGTGTTAAACAACTTTTGCTAACCGATTTTACATGAAAACGAGTAAAAGACATTATCAGTAAAAATACCTATTGTTCAAAAGTACATGTTAGAGTGAGATTTTGATGTTGCCATAGAAGGAAAAAATGATCAGCATGTCATAAAACATAAGAAAATAGGATGAAATTTAATTTCTGAGCCTTGGGGAAAAACTATAAATATGTAAAATTTTAGGGGCAAAAATGTAATTTTACCAAAGTTTGAGTCAAGGATTGTTTTATTAAATGTGAGTATTAAATAAGCTAAATTTGTTGTTTTAGATAAAGAGAAACAAGATTCAAGTCGTGATCAAGGGAAAAATAAAGTTAACGAGGAATAAGCTCGATTTCTAACATTTTGTACCGAGGTAAGTTCAAGTGTAAATGTACTAACATAATTGTCATTTTAAGTAATTTAATATTATTTATATGATATTATGATTATTATCATGAAATATTAAGCTTTGTGGATTATTATTTGTAATATGCAAATTATGTGAGCTACTTGATAAATATGAAATGCTATCAAGTATCGGTGCCGACATTCCGTGGAAGACAGCAAAGATGTGTGATTGAGGAAAATCCCGTTTGAACCTTGGGAATAGATTAGGATACAAGTGACATGTCACTAGGATATTTGAGTTCCGAGCTCGTTGAGTTGAGTCCGAGATCGTGAGATGTAACTAGGCATCCGAACTCGTTGAGTTGAGTTTGAGTTCACTTATGGATGCGAACGCCCGAGCTCGTTGAGTTGAGTCCGAGTTTGCTTATGGGCGGGTTACATGGTAGCTTGGCTACATAATTTTCATAGGCTATTGAGTTTGTCTAGCTACGGGTATGGCACTTATGTGCATGCAATCCGTGTATCCAAATTATATTCTGATGTGTTCAACAGGTGAATCTTAAGTCAATAAGGAGAATACTTAAGACGAAGGTGACATGTTGGTAAGTGTGGTGAATGAGAAAATTTGGACAAGTATGCGCTTAAACCCTCGGGTTGAGAACTTGGTATGATGAAATCGTGGTAAGATAGTAAATGCAAATGTAACATGAATGGCTTGGTTATATTTATACAAATGATGTTTTATGTTGAATTGCATGATTATGTTACTTGCTATTTACATGTGAACTTACTAAGCATTTATGCTTACTCCCTCCTTTCCATTCTTTGTAGTTTTGACAAGCCAGCTCAGAAATTGGGAACGGTCGGAGGCTCGCTCACACTATCCGTGGACCATTTTGGTATAGTGGCTTGTATATTTTGAGTATGGCATGTATAGCATTTTAATTATTTTGTGTATATGATCTTATGATATGGCTATTGGGTGGTAAGGAAATTTTTGGTAATGATTAGCCATTCCAATGGCTAATCAAGATCATATTTGGTGTTATGTATACTTAATGTGCTATCTAATCTTGGAAATTCATAAAAAGGTGAAATTTGCTATAAAATAGTATCATACAACAGCAATGACGTGAGTTTGAAAAATCACTAAAAATAGTAGAGACAGAATTAGATGATGAATAAAATATGAAATTGAAGATTATTGAGTCTATTTTCATATGGAAGAAACAAAACAGGTAAATGGGTTTGTATTTTATGAGAAATTTGAGTTTTGGTGGAACAGGGTCAGAGTGATTTCTGAATCCCTTGTTCTGACTTTGTAAAAAAATAATTAGGAGACATACTTTATATTTATAGATTCCTTATTAAGTCTAATTTTAAGAGAAACAAATGGCATAGTCATTTGAATTTTGTATAAAGAGAAAAGTGATTCGTAGTAAACAGAGGTCAGAGCAGTCGAACAGTGAAATAGGGGAAACTTTCAATAATAAACTGTACTAATTGGTCTAACCAAAAATTCTGAAAAAAAATTAGTAAATAGATATATGAGTCTAGTTTCAGGGAAAATTTACGGATTTTAATTTTGAGTTTCGTAACTTGAGATATGATTTTTTAGCGACTGTGACACAGATGGGCAGTTGATTACAAAAGGTGAAATAAATTGTTGGAAATTGTTTAAGTGATAATTTAAGTCAGTTAACGCCTCGTGCTCAACTCCGACGATGGTCTCGGGTAAAGGGGTGTTACAAATTGAGGGGTTGAAATGTGAAATAAATGAAATATGTGGGCTACTAGGGACACTAGTGAAATTCGACTATGGTGAAATTGGATTAAATTGCTTGAATTTGTATTTTTGTGAAATAATGACTAATTTGTAAAAATGTTGAACTTTAGGGGCTAAAGTGTAAAAGGTCCCAAACATGTGTTTGTGGACTGAATTGAATGATTTGATGAATAAATGAGTTAATTTTGAAAGTAATAGATCAACAACGAAAGAAATAGGATTTAGATTGGGGAAAATGAAAGGTTATCTAATAGTCGATCCAGTCCGTTTATCCCGAATACAAGGTAATTTCATATACAAATAAATGTCTTTAAAGTGAATTATATATGTTTAATTGTCATTGAACTATTATGAATGTTGAATGATCAAATACGAGCAAGAATCGACAAGGTTACAATATCCGTGTAACAGCCCGATTTAGACCTTAATCGGAACAGCGGTTTCGGGACCACAAATCTGAGTTAGAAAAAATATTTTAAAATTATTTTCTATGTTTATTTTGTGTGAATTTATATCTGTGAAAATTTCGTGATTTAATTTTTTCGTTTGGGTATCTCATTAAATAAAATGACTTAATCGCGTAAGATAAAAATTTGATGGTTTAATATGGGAGGACCAAATTGTTGTTTTCTTTTTAATAGGAAGTCTTTATGTTGTAAATAGGCCATATTTAATATTGGTGGACAGTAGTGGCCATAGTTTATAATAGTTTTATTTATATTAATAAGGTTATATAGGTAATTTAGTTAATAAACTTATATTAAATAAAACCAAAGTTAATAAACACATTATTTACATTTGTTCATCCACCGAAATAACAAATAAAGAAAAGAAATAAGAGAAAGCAAGGGTTCGACACTTACTCAAACTCAATCAAGGTTCGTTTTTGTTTGATTTTTGATAATTTCTACATTTTTGAGATTGTTGCTTTGAGTACTACGAAACCCATGCTTAAATTTTTTATTTTGGTGAATATTTTGAGTTATGCCATTGTTGAGAGCTTGTGATTTTTGTTGTTTGATGATGAAATATGAAAGTTATGTTTTAGATTAACATGTTTTGTATTGGAGTTTTTGACGATTTTGAGTAGTTAGGACTAAATTGCAAAAATAATAATTTGAGGGACTAAAATATGAAATAAATGAAACATATGGACTTGTGTGAACACTAGGAATATTCGGCCAAACATGGGTATAGGGAAATTTTACATATTTTGTGTTTTATGCAATAGGGACTAAATTGTAAAAATTGTAAATGTCAGGGGTAAAATGGTAATTTTTCCATTTATGTGTTTTTGGACTAAATTGAATGAAAATATGTTTGAATGAGCTTAATTTAAATATGTTTAGATCAAGAACCAAAGAAATCAGATTTGGATCGGGGAAAAACGAAAGTTGTCGACTAGTTGTCTCGTTCCGTTTTATATCGTCCGAGGTAAGTTTATAAGCAAATAGTCATACTCAATTTTAAATAAATTCAAAGTTTATATGCTGAATTGATATGTATTAATTATTATATGCTATAGCCGAATATGAATAGGCTTGATTACAATGTTTCTGAATTCATTTCGACCGAGTTACGACATTTGAAAACCCCGTATGAACCTTAGGAATAGTTAGGATACATATGTCATGACATAGGATTCCGATATATGAGTGCGAGTGAGATCATGGCATCGATATGAGATTCCGATATATATGTGCGAGTAAGACTCTGTCTGGGACAGTGGCATCGATATGTGATTACATATGAGACCACGTTTGGGACGTTGGCATTGTACGATATATGTGATTATTCGAGTGTCCTCTCCAATTCCGAATGGTTCATCGGGCAAGGACAAGTTGTATTTGAATAAGTAAAATGAGCTAAATGGCCAGGTATGAGCTAACTTGTTGTAACACCCTAAACCCGGCCTGGATGTTATGGTGGAATTTGGCGTGTCACGTTGAAGTGTTTTAGCGAAAACCTTGTTTTCATTGGAAACACCTTTTTAAAATGAAAAACCTTAATTACTTTGTAAAATCTCTCTTTTCAATCGGAAAAACTTGTTTAAAACATATGTTTTATGAAATCTTATTCTTTAAAACTTTAGTTGCGGAAACGTAGTATATACAAACTATGGTTTAGAAAATCCATGTTCAACTTCTCATACTTACAACACATAAAAATAATAATAAACCTAATTTGAATTATTAGCCAGAGGAAAGACTTTGTTACAACCCAAATCAAATAGAAATAATTGAAAATCAAAATATTAAAAATTAAATAAAGACTAAGTTTACACTTTTTATGCTAGTTGGCCACCTCCAAGTCCCTCCATTCGTTGAACCGCCTATTGAGAGTCACTTGAAAAATTTAGAAGGAGGGGGTGAATTTTGAAAACTCAGTGTGTACAACCCTCAACGAGTATAAAGCAATCATCGGTCATTTTGGGCCTGAGCCCAATTCAATAACGGTGGCCTTTGGGCCTTAGCCCATGTTAGCCTCAGTTGGGCTGAAGCCCACATCGCAATAATATCATAATAATATCATACATGCAATGCTGTGCAACCCACCCCAATAATCCAACCGGTACACACCAACTCCGTCTCCTGGTACACATCATGTGGGGATATAAATATCAACCCACCCATCCGATACACATCAATGGTAGCCCGGTTGTGGTACTACCTTCATTGCCGTAAGCTGCTAATCAAATATTGGGCTTAATAGCCATCGGTGGATCCACGGTCGTCAAGCAACCATGCGATCCTCATATACTTCCTCCGTTCCATAATTTGCAACCCATATGCAACCTAAACAGAATATCATATGAGTGCGTATGAATGCAGCAGGTAAACATGTAACATCCATAAATCTTACACTCAACGCATAGGGTATTTTAGTCATTTTTGCCCTTAGGGGCATTTTGGTAATTTTCTTTTATTGCGGGTTTTTCACTTACCTTGGCCCGTTAACAAATCCCTGTTGGCTAAGATCAATGGATACTATGCACCAGGTAGGATTCCAGAGAAGAGGAGGTGAGTCACTAAGACTACTTAAGTACCAAGCTCTCCCTAGATCCAATCCTAGACATGCATATACCCGTTACCACACCTTAACCCTATGACTTGTCCACGGTCTTTAATTAATTAATTAAGTTTTATGTCTGTTTAAGCAGTTATCAGAAACTAGATGTAACACCCCTAACCCGAGACCGTCGCCGGAGTCGAACACGAGGTGTTAACAGACTTCAAACCACTTATTAAAAATTTCCCAGACAAGCTGCCAATCTGCGTACTAGTCACTTTAAAAATCATATCTTGAGTTCTGAAACTTGAAATCCAGTTCCGTAAATTTTCCCCGGAACTAGACTCATATATATATATGGTAGAATTTTTGTAGAATTTTTGGTCAGTTCAATTGGTACAGTTTATTAGTTAAAGTCGTCCCTGTTCCTGGGTTCGACTACTCTGATCTTTGTGCATTACGACTTAGATATCTCCCTTTACAGACCTTCAATACTTATGCCGTTTGTTTATAATGAGACTAGACTCAAAAGGTAATCTATACATATAAGGCATGACTTCTAATTATCTCTGATTAATTTATGGTGAATTTCTAAAGTCGGAAAAGGGGATCCAGAAATCGCTCTGGCCCTATTTCACAAGAGTTTAATTATCTCTTAACATACAGCTCATATGGTCATTTCGTTTCTTCCATATGAAAATAGACTCATCGAGCTTCGATTACATAATTTATTCATTATTTAATTCCATTCTTACTATTTTTAGTTATTTTTCAATCTCACATCACTGCTGCTGCCAGCATCTATTACTAAAGCAACTATGCCTATTTCGTGATTTCTCCTTGATCTAACTAATAATTCATCATACATATCACAAATTATGATCATGACTAGCCATGCCAAGGCTAATCATTTTCAAACATCTCCCTACTACACTATTGCCATATCATGAATTTTAGCACCAAAAATAATCAACCATGACATATGGCATAAAAATAGAATAGGCCTAAACTATTATTCAACCAAAACCGAATTGGCCCAATATCAGTCATGACCACATTATAAAACCCATTTACTAAGATTTATAACTAAATATGATAGGACCGAAAGTCCAAATTAACATTTATTCCATTTTCGCATGGCTGAAAGTTTACATACCAAAGTTCAAACACAACATAATAGCCTATACATGCCGAAATGTTCTCCTAGACCGACTAAGAAGAAAGTACCAAAACTTGCTAGCTGGTGTGATGACTTCGATGACGGTCCCAAGTACGCAAAAAGACGAGTCCAAGAAACCTAAAGTAGGTGACAAGCAAACACCGAGTGAGTATATAACTCAGTAAGTCATAAGCATTACATAATCATCCATTAATAAATTATCACATGAGAAAACAAGTGAAAAGGGGTTAATTCTCTCCACCCATACCAACTATGCCATGGTTCCTTAGACCTTTCGGCTCAATATCATACAAAGTACTACATCAATTTTTCATATGCTACTCAACATGGTATTTGAGGCATTTTCCATGGATGCTTTCATTCTCGTTACATTCATGCAACTAAGTAACATTCCCTCTATTCCACGATGAATCTCATGTACGTCACTTCAAGTATAATTATCACATAGGTTCAAAACTTATCAAGCAAGAATTCCAAATATAAACATAATGTCTATTAGCCACGAACTCAAGACACTTACTCGTCCGCTGTCCGTGACCAACTCAATAAGGTCGCACACTTAGTGTCAATAGTGCTTCAAAAACATATAGTAAGTCCGCACACTTAGTGTTATATAATCAATCTCGCACACTTAGTGCTTACATAATCAAACTCGCACACTTAGTGCTATATAATCAAACTTGCACACTTAGTGCTATGCAATTTAAACCCGCACACTTAGTGCCAATCTCATGATCATAATTGTTTATACCCGCACACTTAGTGCCGAAATCAACATCTCAATACAGCTCACCTCTTTTCTTTTTCATTCAATACTTTCATCACCCCATGCATACGTGTATATATATATTTATCATTTCATTCGACATAATTACATAGACATTATGACTATTTAAATCAATACCAAATATATGCTTAATGACTTACCTTGTGTTGGGTAAAATAACTCCAAGTCGACTACTTGATGATCTTTGATTTCCCCTTGTTGGACGCCTCTCCTTTAGGATCTTGAGCTTAAAAAAATAAATTAACTCATTCAACCGCTTTGCTACATATATTGGTAGTCACATTTTAATGATTTTATGACATACGGAATGGCATGGTAAAATTTTTATCTTGCTACCTTGTGTTCTTAGCTATTCGGCTAATAACCTTATGCAATTACCATACTTTCAATAATCTAATCACACATGCATATGCATACTTGGACATTCGGCAATCACCTTGCTAATTTTATACTCAACATCACATAAGCTCCCAAGTGATGGCCGAATATGTATATCTATACAATCACCTATAATTCCTCAAATCACAACATTTCATCTCATGAACACTTGACCCATTTCTCACAAAAAATGAAACAACAACTAAAATGAACATCCCATTTTTATCCCATATAGCCGATTGCTTCATTTGTTACCCAACTAACAATTCAACAATTTCAACCTCATTACAACCTCTACCTATTCAATATAACATGAACACAATCCTCCACCCCTAAAGTAGATTCGGCAATCACGTAACCCATTTTAACCTCAACTTTCAAGTTAAAAGAAATTAACCACTCACCATCTCCTACATTACTATCCATTTTAATGACATTAACACATCTACTAAGAGTTTCAAACTTCTTGGCCGAATTTCAACCCCAAAATCCTAAGTCTAATCTATAGGATGAGTAGAATTGGAACTAACCATCTCAAACATGCATAGATTTTCAAGAATCATTCAATACATACCTTATTCTAGCCATCTTCCAAGCCAAAATCAAATAACCAAGTCTCCCTTCCTTCTCCTCACTCACGGCAATTGCCAAGAGAAAAAAGATGAACACTCCCTCTTCCCTCCTTATTTTATTCACCTTTTTCCTTTTTTAATTCCTTTTTATTTTAATTGTTAACTAAACAAAACATATTAAATTAGAATAAGTGGAGCTCCATCACCCCTTGGCCGGCCACTCTACTTCTTTTGAGTAAATTGACATGCAAAACCACCCTTTTTGGTACATGCACTTATAGACCATTTTAAATTAGCCTATCATATTTCACCATGTCTCATATTGATCCCTATTCAATAATTTCTCATGCAATTGGCAAAATTAGGGAATGAAACCTCCACATATGCATGTACACATATAATAAGCATAGAATATAGCAATTAATTATTTTTATGACTCGGTTTTGTGGTCCCGAAACCACTTTCCGACTGGGGTCACACTAGGGCTGTCACAACTCTCCCCCACATAGGAAATTTTCGTCCCCGAAAATCTTACCAGTGAACAATTTAGGATATCGATCCTTCATAGAGTCCTCAAGTTCCCAAGTGGCTTCTTCGATTCCGTGTTTATGCCACAACACCTTTACTAATGGGATTTTCTTATTTCGCAACTCTTTTACTTCACAATCAAAATGCGAACCGGCTCTTCTTCATAACTCAAATTAGGCTGAATCTCGATCTCAGGTGGAGTGATTACGTGCGACGGATCGGACCTATATCGTCGAAGCATCGAGACATGAAAAACGTTGTGAATCTTTTCGAGCTCAGGGGGCAAAATTAATCGATATGCAACTGGTCCAACTCGTTCGGATACTTCATACGGACCGATGAACCTCGGACTCAATTTGCCCTTACGACCAAATCTAAGCACCTTCTTCCAGGGTGAAACTTTGAGAAATACTTTGTCTCCAACCTGATATTCAATGTCTTTTCTTTTCAAATCCGCATACGACTTTTGATGATCTGAAGCGGCTTTCAAACTTTCGCGAATTACTCGGACTTTCTGCTCGGCATCCTTAATCAAATCAACCCCAAGGATCTTACTTTCACTAAGTTCAGTCCAAAATAATGGGGTATGGCATTTACGACCGTATAAAGCCTCATAAGGTGCCATCTTAATGCTTGACTGAAAACTATTGTTGTAAGCGAATTCGATCAAAGGCAGATATCTTTCCCATGAACCACAAAACTCTAAAACACAACATCTCAACATATCCTCGAGTATCTGAATTATCCGCTCAGATTGGCCATCGGTCTAAGGATGGAATGCGGTACTAAGTGCATCTTGGTACCCAATGCTTCTTGTAATTTCTTCCAAAATCGCGAGGTAAATCTTGGGTCTCTATCCGACACGATGGAAATAGGTACCCCATGCAACCAAACTATTTGGGAGACATATAATTCTGCCAATTTATCGAGCGAAAAATCCGTACGGACAGGGATAAAATGAGCAGACTTGGTCAATCTATCAACAATGACCCAGACCGAGTCTTTCTTACTCTGAGTCAACGGTAACCCAGATACAAAGTCCATTGTTATTCGATCCTATTTCCATTCGGGTATCATGATTGGCTGAAGTAATCCCGATGGTACTTGATGTTCCGCTTTCACTTGTTGACATATCAAACACCTTGAAACAAATTCAGAAATGTCTCGTTTCATACCGGGCCACCAAAATTGGCGTTTCAGGTCATTGTACATTTTAGTACTACCCGGGTGGACTGACATTCGACTACTATAAGCCTCGTTCAAAATCATCGAAATAAGTTTCGAATTTCTTGGAACACATAATCGACCTCTGAACGTCAATCAATCATTGTCGTCAATCCGGAACTCCGATTCCTTATTCGAAGCACATTCATCTCGTTTAGTGACCAATTCAGCATCGACTTTTTGGGATTCAAGTATTTGACGAATCAATAATGGTTTGGCCTCTAATTCAGCTACTAGCACCCCATCGGGTGAGACGGATAAGTGAGCATTCACCGCTCTCAAAGCAAACAGTGCTTTCCAACTTAAAGCATCGGCAACCACGTTAGCCTTTCCCGGGTGATAATCAATAACAAGTTCGTAGTCCTTCAACAACTCAAGCCAACGTCTTTGTCGTAGATTTAGATCTCTTTGAGTCATCAGATATTTTAGACTCTTGTGGTCCGAATAAATATGACACCTTTCTCCAAACAAGTAATGTCGCCATATTTTCAAGGCGAACACTATGGCTGCTAATTCAAGATCATGGGTCGGATAGTTTCTCTCATGCGGCTTTAATTGTCTCGACGCGTAAGCCACAACTCGACCTTCTTGCATCAACACACAACCTAGCCCAAGTAAGGATGCATCACTATAAATGACGAACTCTTTGCCGGACTCCAGTTGTACTAGCACTGGAGCTTCGGTTAAACAGGTCTTTAGTCGATCGAAACTCTTCCGACAGTTTTCTGTCCATTCAAACTCAACATCTTTTTGGAGTAGTTTTGTCAACGGTGCAGCTATCATCGAGAAACCCCTTACAAACCGTCGGTAGTATCCGGGAAGTCCCAAAAAAGCTCCTAACTTCAGTAATATTCCTCGGAGGTTTCCAATCGAGTATGGCCGAAATTTTGTTCGGATCCACTCTAACACCCGATGCGGACACCACGTGCCCCAAAAAGCTAACCTCTCTCAACCAAAATTCACATTTACTGAATTTTGCGTATAACTGCTTGTCTCGCAAAATCTGTAATACTAACCTCAAATGCTCGGCGTGTTCGGCTTCACCTTGTGAATAAACTAAAATATCATCAATAAACACAACCACAAATCGATCCAAGTATGGCCTGAATACTCGATTCATTAAATCCATAAATACCGCAGGGGCATTAGTGAGCCCAAACGGCATCACTAAGAATTCGTAGTGACTGTACCTCGTTCTAAAAGCGGTTTTGGGTATGTCCGAGTCTCGAACCCTCAACTGATAATAACCAGATCTCAAATCTATCTTGGAAAATACTGAGGCTCCCTTTAATTGATCAAACAAATCATCAATACGTGGCAACGGGTATTTATTCTTTATGGTCACTTTATTCAACTGACGATAGTCGATGCACAATTTCATGGTTCCATCCTTCTTTTTCACAAACAATACGGGTGCGCCCCATGGAGAAAAACTCGGTCGAGCGAAACCTCTATCCATCAATTCTTGAAATTGAACTTTCAATTCCTTTAATTCTGTTAATACCATACGATACGGGGCTATTGAGATTGGCGTGGTACCAGGTACAATCTCGATGCCGAATTCCTCCTCTCGAACCGGTGGCAACCCCGGTAACTCCTCAGGAAAAACATCTGAATACTCACAAACCACTGGTACTGATTCAAGTTTCCTTTCAGTCTCTTTGCTATCAAATACATACGCAAGGTATGTTTCACACCCCTTTTTCACATATCTCTGAGCGGTCATTGAAGATATTATCGTTGGCACCCCCTTCAAATCGGTAGACTCAACTCGGACTACCTCATCATTTGCACTCCTCAAATCGATGGTTTTTCTTTTGCAGTTCACCACTGCATCATGTACGGTCAACCAATCCATACCAAGAATAACATCAAATTCGTCAAACGAAAAAAGCATCAAATCGGCCGGAAAACAGGATTCTCGGATTATTAGAGGGCATCTCTTACACACTTTATCAACAAGTACGTATTGACCCAAAGGGTTTGACACTCGAATTACGAACTCAGTAGACTCAACAGGTAGAGTCTTACTGGATGCTAAGGTTTCACATATATATGAATGAGTAGAGCCAGGGTCAATCAATGCAATCACATTAGTATCAAAGAGAGTGAAAGTACCAGTGATGACGTCAGAGGAGGATGCCTCCTCTCGTGCGCGAATGGCATATGCTCTAGCAGGAGTACGGGTCTCGGCTCGAACAGCCGTATCAGAGGCCCCTCTCTGACTACCACCTCTACCCCCTAAAATTCTCGGTGGTCTACCTCTAGCTATCATTCCACTAGGTCTTGCACCTTGCATCTTATTCTTCTCATCAAGCTCTATGCAATCTCTAATGAAGTGGTCCTTCGAACCGCATCCGTAATAGGCCCTGTTAGTAGACTTACCCCAACATTCACGTAGGTGTCGTCTTCCGCATTGGGGACATTCAGGTTTCTCTTGACGATTATTGCCTACACTAGCTACCGAAGTAGCTCGGGAGTCCGTCGATGGTCGTGCTCTGATGGAAATTCCCGCAGTCGTCCTCGACTTATTAGTGTCCTCCCTGAACTTCTTTACAGCTGAGAACGGAGCTTTACCCGTCGATCTTTTACGATAGTCTCTAGCTTCAAATTCAGCCTTCTTCTTCTCCTTTCCAAGTTCTTTCGCCTTGCAGGCTCGTTCGACTAGTGTTACGAACTCCTTTATCTCCAAAATACCCACTAGTAGCTTTAAATCTTCATTCAATCCTTCTTCAAATCTTTTGCACATAGCAACCTCATCAACCACACACTCCCGGGCATACCGAGTGAGTCTTACGAACTCATGTTCGTATTCAGATACTGTCATACGGCCTTGCTTGAGTTCCAAGAATTCCTTACGTTTTTGATCGATGAACAGTTGATTAATATATTTCTTTCGAAATTCCATTTGAAAGAAATCCCAAGTAACTCGTTCGTTTGGGACTATGGAAATCAAGGTCCTCCACCAATAGTAGGCTGAGTCTCGCAACAAGGATACAGCACACTTTAGACATTCATCGGGTGTACATGACAGTTTATCAAACACCCGAATGGTTTTATCAAGCCAGAACTCGGCCCTTTCGGCATCATCAGTAACTATGGCCTTGAACTCCTCGGCCCCGCGCTTCCTAATCAAGTCTATAGGTGGCTTACTCGGCCTCACAAGACCAGTAACTGATGGCATTACGAGCTCTTGGGGTGGATTATTCAAATTCGGGAATGGTTGGACAGCCGGATTGGTTCGGGCATATTGCGCGACCCACTCATTCATCATGGTGAAGAAGGCTTGTTTTGCCCCCCTCACCTTGATTATTCGCAGATGACTGAGGTTCAACAGGCGGCGTTCCTTGCGCAGGAGCAGCCGCTACACTTTCAACGTCATCCGCTAAGGTTCTCTCCACACCGGGATCCATTTACTAATCAAAACAAAAAATTTTAACTGTCAGAAGTCATCACACATTTAAACATTAACATTAAGGCATGTATAGCTAGACTCATACGCGCTACGGTAGTCCTAGAACCGACTAAACCATAGCTCTGATACCAATTAAATTGTAACACCCCGAACCCGAGACCGTCGCCGGAGTCGAACACGAGGTGTTAACAGACTTCAAACCACTTATTAAAAATTTCCCAGACAAGCTGCCAATCTGCGTACTAGTCACTTTAAAAATCATATCTTGAGTTCTGAAACTCGAAATCCAGTTCTGTAAATTTTCCCCGGAACTAGACTCATATATCTATATGGTAGAATTTTTTTAGAATTTTTGGTTGGGCTAATTGGTACAGTTTATTAGTTAAAGTCGTCCCTGTTCCTGGGTTCGACTACTCTGACCTTTGTGCATTACGACTTAGATATCTCCCTTTACAGAGCTTCAATACTTATTCCGTTTGTTTCTAATGAGACTAGACTCAAAATGGAATCTATAAATATAAGGCATGACTTCTAATTATCTCTGATTAATTTATGGTGAATTTCTAAAGTCGGAACAGGGGATCCAGAAATCGCTCTGGCCCTGTTTCACAAGAGTTTAATTATCTCCTAACATACAGCTCATATGGTCATTTTCGTTTCTTCCATATGAAAATAGACTCATCGAGCTTCGATTGCATAATTTATTCATTATTTAATTTTATTCCTACTATTTTTAGTGATTTTTTAATCTAACATCACTGCTGCTGCCAGCATCTGTTACTAAAGCAACTATGCCTATTTCGTGATTTCTCCTTGATCTAACTAATAATTCATCATACATATCACAAATTATGATCATGACTAGCCATGCCAAAGGCTAATCATTGTAAAACATCTCCCTACTACACTATTGCCATATCATGAATTTTAGCACCAAAAATAATCAACCATGACATATGGCATAAAAATCGAATAGGCCTCAACTATTATTCAACCAAAACTGAATTGGCCCAATATCAGTCATGACCACATTATAAAACCCATTTACTAAGATTTATAACTAAATATCATAGGACCTAAAGTCCAAATTAACATTTATGCCATTTTCGCATGGCTGAAAGTTTACATACCAAAGTTCAAACACAACATAATAGCCTATACATGCCGAAATGTTCTCCTAGACCGACTAAGAAGAAAGTACCAAAACTTGCTAGCTGGTGTGATGACTTCGATGACGGTCCCAAGCACGCAAAAAGACGAGTCCAAGAAACCTAAAGTAGGTGACAAGCAAACACCGAGTGAGTATATAACTCAGTAAGTCATAAGCATTACATAATCATCCATTAATAAATTATCACATGAGAAAACAAGTGAAAAGGGGTTAATTCTCTGCACCCATACCAACTATGCCATGGTTCCTTAGACCTTTCGGCTCAATATCATACAAAGTACTACATCAATTTTTCATATGCTACTCAACATGGTATTTGAGGCATTTTCCATGGATGCTTTCATTCTCGTTACATTCATGCAACTAAATAACATTCCCTCTATTCCACGATGAATCTCATGTACGTCACTTCAAGTATAATTATCACATAGGTTCAAAACTTATCAAGCAAGAATTCCAAATATAAACATAACGTCTATTAGCCACGAACTCAAGACACTTACTCGTCCGCTGTCCGTGACCAACTCAATAAGGTCGCACACTTAGTGTCAATAGTGCTTCAAAAACATATAGTAAGTTCGCACACTTAGTGTTATATAATCAAACTCGCACACTTAGTGCTATATAATCAAACTTGCACACTTAGTGCTATGCAATTTAAACCCGCACACTTAGTGCCAAAATCAACATCTCAATACAGCTCACCTCTTTTCTTTTTCATTCAATACTTTCATCACCCCATGCATACGTGTATATATATATTTATCATTTCATTCGACATAATTACATAGACATTATGACTATTTAAATCAATACCAAATATATGCTTAATGACTTACCTTGTGTTGGGTAAAATAACTCCAAGTCGACTACTCGATGATCTTCGATTTCCCCTTGTTGGACGCCTCTCCTTTAGGATCTTAAGCTTAAACAAATAAATTAACTCATTCAACCGCTTTGCTACATATATTGGTATTCACATTTTAATGATTTTATGACATACGGAATGGCATGGTAAAATTTTTATCTTGTTACCTTGTGTTCTTAGCTATTCGGCTAATAACCTTATGCAATTACCATACTTTCAATAATCTAATCACACATGCATATGCATACTTGGACATTCGGCAATCACCTTGCTAATTTTATACTCAACATCACATAAGCTCCCAAGTGATGGCCGAATATGTATATCTATACAATCACCTATAATTCCTCAAATCACAACATTTCATCTCATGAACACTTGACCCATTTCTCACAAAAAATGAAACAACAACTAAAATGAACATCCCATTTTTATCCCATATAGCCGATTGCTTCATTTGTTACCCAACTAACAATTCAACAATTTCAACCTCATTACAACCTCTACCTATTCAATATAACATGAACACAATCCTCCACCCCTAAAGTAGATTCGGCAATCACGTAACCCATTTTAACCTCAACTTTCAAGTTAAAAGAAATTAACCACTCACCATCTCCTACATTACTATCCATTTTAATGACATTAACACATCTACTAAGAGTTTCAAACTTCTTGGCCGAATTTCAACCCCAAAATCCTAAGTCTAATCTATAGGATGAGTAGAATTGGAACTAACCATCTCAAACATGCATAGATTTTCAAGAATCATTCAATACATACCTCATTCTAGCCATCTTCCAAGCCAAAATCAAATAACCAAGTCTCCCTTCCTTCTCCTTACTCACGGCAATTGCCAAGAAAAAAAGATAAACACTCCCTCTTCCCTCCTCATTTTATTCACCTTTTTCCTTTTTTAATTCCTTTTTATTTTAATTGTTAACTAAACAAAACATATTAAATTAGAATAAGTGGAGCTCCATCACCCCTTGGCCGGCCACTCTACTTCTTTTGGGTAAATTGACATGCAAAACCACCCTTTTTGGTACATGCACTAATAGACAATTTTAAATTAGCCTATCATATTTCACCATGTCTCATATTGATCCCTATTCAATAATTTCTCATGCAATTGGCAAAATTAGGGAATGAAACCTCCACATATGCATGTACACATATAATAAGCATAGAATATAGCAATTTATTATTTTTATGACTCGGTTTTGTGGTCCCGAAACCACTTTCCGACTGGGGTCACACTAGGGCTGTCACACTAGACCCAAAACCCCTTATAAAGCCCAGACAAATCCACATACCTGTATATAGCCCACTAGGCCCAATCTCTTTCATATGGCCCATGAAGCCCAAATCAAATTTATATGGCCCATTAGGCCCAAATCACATTCATATGGCCATTAGGCCCAAATCACATTTACAGTCATGCTCACATACAATTTTCCATCACATAGCATCAATTATCAATTTTTGCCTATTATGGCCCAACAACCCATCGGGCCCATTTAGCCCATTCAGGCCCGTTTGGCCAATTCACAACCCAATTCCATGGAATCGCCCATGGGCCTCAAGCAACCTATCGGTTTCCCCCTTACAAGTTTTTGCGCACTTGCAAGACTACCGTAGCCAAACTTTAGGCTTTTTGACATTTTAGCTTTTTGGTATTTTGGCTTTTACCGATCTACTTGTGTGTGCCGTGTATGTCCACACCTTCGGCTTTATATCAAGCTATCATAGGGTAGAAGTACACACCTTATCACCTGGAGTATTAAGTATTCATAATCGCCCGAACCTATATTCAACATTATACTCCATTAGTCACATTCCATTAATTCAAAATAAATCCACTACTTACTGAAGAACAACCTATACTTGCCTTGACTAGATTGACCGACTGCAATTTGCCTATGTAACCTGAAATCTGACATAGCCCTCCTTCCGCATCCAGGCAAAAAGTCCCGAACGGCTGACACCTTACGTCGCTTAAACTGGGGAGCCTCTATCCCAACTTCTCTGCTAGAACACCCTTTTTCCATCAACTAATACTTAGCCGGCGACCACACTCTTGAATGAGAGGGAAAAAAGAGAAATAAATAAAGAAACCATAAGTTAACGAAAGTATTGGAAAAAATAAAGAAAAATCAGCTTTTAAGAGTGTAGCAACGAAAGAACTTAGAAATATTTGACAAAAGCCGAAGAAGATCTAATTCACTTACTGATTGCGAGATTGCTTGCCAACAAGAAATCAACCCCCAAAGTGTATGACTTGACTTTTAAAGAAACAGTCGGCTAAGTTGAAGAGGGAAGAGGTTGATTCGATTAAAATAGGGAAGAAAAGATCAATAGTTTGGTTTAAAAAAAGAGAGGAGATGGTACACGACTGAAGTACACAAAAACATCAAATGCCCTTACTTGCTCATACGACACACACATTTATACTAAAAGAAAAATAAATAAATAAATAAATAAAAATACAAACCTACACTCCCCAATCAAGTTAAACTAGTTAAATTCCCTTCAATTTCTCCAATTTTATCTTCATCATATCCACACTTAATCCTCATCCTTATCTCCTTGATTTTAGCCAAAAATTCCAATTTGAATTGCATTCATATTGCTTCCACCGACTGGCCATCCTTCCCTACATTGAGTACCAAAATTAAATCCCTTTTTTTGCGCACGGAATGACTCGAACTCCTATTCTCCAACCAACCAACATGCAGCTGGCCACTGCACTGCTACCTGTCTTGTGCTAACATTCGATCACAATTAACTATAAGGCTTATGTGCCTAAGCCTCAGTTCTCTTAAGGAATAAAAATTTAAACTTTGCCAAGCCTGGGATTCGAACCTGCAACCTCTCATTTCTATAACATGCTTCTCGCCACTGCACCACAGACGCTCTTGTGCCATATTCCATCACTAACTATTTTTAAGGCCTATTAACCTGTAACCAAGTTATCCTAAAAATATTTGCTACTATTTAGATTTGAACTCCCAATCTCTTGGGTACACTACACTTCCCTTATCACTACAGCACCTACCTTATTTGTGTCGTTCTTCCTCCCCAATTATTTATAAAGCCTTTTTGCCGATCTCCAAGTTGTCTAAAAAAACCCACAACATGTGCTTATGCCGCAACTTGAACCCAACACCTATCCTTACTCCCAACGCCTATCCTTACTCCTAACGCCATCATACCATTGGGCCAAGCGCATCCTTTGTGTCGAATTTCCACTAAACACATTTATAAGGCCTAAATGCTAGCTCCTCTACTACTCATGTGAGCAATAAAAATTTTTTCCAAGGCCAGGACTCGAACCCTGGACTTCCTACTTGCTACCAATGCCTCTTGCCAAAAGGCCAAGCGTTTTCTTGTGTCAGATTTTACCAGGCCTTATTAATAAGCCTTCCACCTAATGCTCAAGGCCTTTTTTTGAAAAAATGCAAAATATTCCTAAAGCCCTGGATCAAACCCAGGACTTTTTCCCACACTACCAACCCCTCCTAAATCACTTAACAATTAAACTAAACATGAAATTGTAAAATATTTAAACACGTTTCATTCATTTAAGCCACCTTCTAACCGATCCCAAACTTGAGGCCTATTACTTCTAGGCCTTAAATTCAGGGTGTTACACTTGTTTCCCATGTCAGATAAGGTAAATGCGTACTTTGAATATTTGTTTAAAATCATGCATGTTAGAAATGGAAAATATATGTGAGATTAGTATGTGTATTCGGTCTTGTGCCTAAATAATTTGAACAT
The DNA here is from genome assembly GCF_007990345.1 of Gossypium hirsutum. Taxonomy (NCBI): domain Eukaryota; kingdom Viridiplantae; phylum Streptophyta; class Magnoliopsida; order Malvales; family Malvaceae; genus Gossypium; species Gossypium hirsutum. The sequence continues at coordinate 71,021,944 of NC_053434.1, read as the reverse complement.
CAATGAAATGATTCTTAATTATTTGCATATGTGTGACCATGTATATTCGGCCATATAGGTAATGTACATATGTGATGTTATATATGATCTTGTATATTTGGCTAAATAAGTGATGTATGTATATAAAGTTAAACCTTGTTTTTTAAACTTGTGTAAATGAGTGGAAGTATATTTGAATGTATAATGATATCTGGCTATGGAAGTTAAATGAAAATTTGCAAAATTTTAACCTCATAAGAATTTAGCCAAAGTGATAGTTATGTTTAAAAATGTGTGGTTATGAAATGTATAAATTGTTTTAAATGTGACAATGATAATGTAAATTGGATTAGTTTAAATTTAATGAGTTGACTATATTGTTGGGTTGTTAGTTGCTTATAACTTACTAAGCTAAGTTAGCTTACTCTGTGTGTTCATGTTACTTTATTTATAGATTTTGGGATACACGTTACAAGCTCGAGGATTGTCAATAATGTTCATCACACTATCTACTGCTATGGTATTTAAATAGTCGAACTTAAATTATGGCATGTATAGGTTGAAACATACTTTTGAAATGTTGATTTTGGTTATGTATTTAAAGCCATACGAAAATGACTTGCTGTTTATGTTTAGACTTGGTTTTATGTGTACTTAATCATAATGTTTAGTGAGTTCGATTTGATAATTTGGTTATGCTTGATTGTGGTTTAAATTTGTTTTATTTAAAGTGTCTAGTTTTATGAATGGATGATGTTCGTGGTAAGTGTTTTATGCATTGAAAATGGCTTTATTCTTAGGCTTGAATTCAGTTTTAGTTGAATCATGGTTAAAGTCCATTTGATTATAATGCCGTATGTCATGGTTGATCATAATCTTTACTTTATTTTGAAAGTGTATCTAAGTATATGAAGCTTGTGAAGGTACTTTGTGATTCGGCCATATGTTTATAATAGATGTTAATTAAGCTAGGGTTGGTTGTATGTTTGTTAAGTAAAAATTAAGACTTATACATGATATAATTTGGTGTTCACTTATAATTTATACTAAGTCATATGTATACGATATTCGGCCTTATTATATTAGTTGAATTTTTATATGCTATACTTGTGCATAAAGGTACTTATATTATGGATGTTACGTGTATATATATATGCATGTGGTTATATATATAAATTTGCTAGTTACCTATAAGTTTGCAAGTAGGTACAAAAGATTTGTGATAGTCGAATAGACTAGGAAATAAAATGAGTTTACTTATAACCGAAAGTTTGTTTTAATTGGTGTTAATATGCAAAAATATATATAAGTTTCATATAGATTAAATAGTTGATGCCGCATATATGATTATAAGAGTTGATAAGTAAATTTTATTTCAAATGGTGTGTAACTTTTGAAGGTGCAAGGCTTTTATAAAATAGGTCTAATATTCAATATTAAAATTATTGACATATTAAATATTCAGTATATGTATAAATGGTTCTGAAATCTATACTATGCTGTGAATGACATATATCTTGAGTTTCGAAAATTGATTTAGTTATAATCATTGATGTAATTAAAATTTCAAACTATATTATGTGATGCATATCAGTGTGAATTGTAATATGATCGATAATGCCTCATAACCCTAACCTGGCGACGGATATGGGCTAGGGGTGTTACAAGCCAAAAGTCCATACGAACCTTAGGAATAATATAGGATACGAATGTCATGACATTAGGATTAACGAGGTGTGATTATGTGTAAGACCATGTCTGGGACATTGGCATCAATATGTGATTACGTGTAAGACCATGTTTGGGACATTGGCATTGTTATTTGATTTCGAGTAAGACCATAGCTAAGCTATCGACATCTATATGTGATAACAAGTAAGCCCATATCTGGAATATGACATTGTCTGAGCTATATGTGATTTTCGAGTATCCTTAACAATTCCAAAGGTTCAACGGGCAAAAGTCAAGTCGAGGAAGAACGTGTGAATGAGTTAAGTGCCTCAGGTACGTATGAGATTCATACAAGTATTGAAAAGGGAAGTATTTGATGTATTTATTTATTGTATTGAATATGTATACATTGAGAAAGGTTTGTGAGCTTATATGTGCTTACTTATAATTTGCCTATGGATGAATATGATGTTAATTCATGTAGTAATTTTATTTGTATATGGCTTACTAAGCTTTTAAAGCTTACTTTGTGTGTTATTTCCCTATTTATAGATAATTGAAGCTAGCTCAGACTCGAGGATCATCAAGAACATCTTTACACTATGATCAACTTATTGGTACTTTTGATGCTTTGTAAACATGGTATATGGCATGTATAGGCTAGTGATATGATGATGTGTTTTGAGATATGATTTTAGCCATGAGATTTAGTTTATAAATGATGGAAATGTTGGTGAGTATTTGGCTATTTGGATTGGCTTATTTTATGAGTTTGGTAAGTGGAATATGATATATATAAACGGCCTTGTGTTTTAGTATGTTTGTCATGGATGTTGTGATGATTAATTGGTATGATTTGAGGCTTAAAATAGATGATAAGATGATGAGAAAAATGCATAGAGAAGATAGGTGAAATTGTTGGTAATGACATATTGTTTTAGTATGTTTTGGATTAGGATTTGAGTAGTGAAATGGATGGATTTCAAATGGCATGATTTGTATGTGAAATAGCATGTTTTGGTTGCCTATAAGTGCATTGAAATGTTATGAAATGATGTGGTTTGGGTTTGCTTGAGGAGGGTGAGAAATGTGGCTTAAACCAAGCCTAATTTTGCCTCACACAGTTGAGCAGACAGGCGTGTGACTCGACCGTGTGTCTGCTGTAACTTAGTTAAACAAGTCAGTGAGTTACACGGCTTAGATACATGGACGTGCCTATTGGCCATGTCTGACACACAGGATGGCACATGGGCGTATGGCCGGCCGTGTGACCCAAATCAGTATACCCTTTAGATTTCACACGGCTATGGCACACGGGCGTGTCTTTGGCCGTGTGATGCAAGTCAATATGTATGCCCTGTTTCCTCATGGCTTGTGACACGGGCATGTCTGGTGACTATGTGAGGCACACGGCCTGTTCACACAGGCGTGTGATCCCTGTATGCATGAAAATTTATAAGTTTCCTAAAGTTTTCAAATGTCATCGGGTTTAGTCTAAAACTCTTTCAAGCATGTTTTAAGGTCTTATAGAACCTATAAGGGACAATTTAATTATGTTTGACTGATATTTAAGTGATAATGGATTTATGTTTGAGAAATGTATGTCGTATGTTGTGATTTGATCGGTAATGCCTCGTAACCCTATTTTGACGACGAATACAGATTAGGGGAATTGGTATTAAAGCTACGGTTTAGTTGATTCTAGGACTAACGTAGTGTGTATGAGAGTCTAGCTATACATGCCATATATACTCTACGATAGTGTGATGGTTCTTGACAACTTAAATTGTGTTATTATGTTTCGTATAGTAATGGATCCCGAAAGAGCTGTAGCTGATGATGTAGAGAGTAACTCGCCTACTCCTGCTCAAAGGGCAGCACAATTTGACTTTAGGCCTGTATCTAGTAGCCAGGAGGGAGAGGCTAAACAAGCCTTTTTCCAGATGATGAGTGAGTGGTTTACGAAGTTCGTTCGAATGAATTCGGCTGCTCAACAACCTCTACCCCCACCTATTCCTCAACAAATCCCTATTATTCCTCAAGTTATAGATTCAATATGAATGAACAAGCCACTAGTAGATAAGATTCGAAACATGGGGCTGAAGAGTTTCAGGCTATTGTCGATGATGATGCAGAGAGAGAGCTGAGTTCTGGCTTGAAAACACGATCTGAGTATTCGATGAATTATCTTACACTCTTGATGAATGTATCAAATGTGTTGTATCTTTACTGAGAGATAATGCGTACCATTAGTGGAAAACATTCATATCTGCAGTTCCTAGAGAATGGGTTACTTGGGAGTTTTTCCAATTCGAATTTCAAAAGAAGTACATCAGTCAAAGATTTCTTGATCAAAAGCATAAAGAATTTTCAGAGTTAAAACAAGGTCGGATGACTATCACTGAGTATGAAAGAAAATTTGTACAGTTAAGCAAGTACGCTTGGAATATGTTTCCACTGAAGAAATCATGTGCAAACGTTTTGTAGATGGATTGAATGTAGATATAAAATTTCTAGTCAGAATTCTAAAGTTGAAAGAATTTGTCGTTCTAGTTAAGAGGGCTTGTAAAGCTGAAGATCTTAGTAAAGAAAGAGAAAGGCAGATTTAGAAGCTAAAGACTCAAGAAAAAGATAAATGAGTAAGCCGTATCAATCTCATCGAAGAAATTTCGAGACTCGTTTAATAATTCTAATACATTAGTGGGACATTCAAACAGAGATCGTGAAAGGCAACATTCGAGCTTTAAAGCTCCGGCTATCTCGATAAATAGTGTTGGAGTGCGAACCAAATTGACCCGAATATAGACAGTGTGGAAGCGTATTTGATGATTGTAGATGATGGGCTTGTTTTAAATGGATCGTTAGTCATTTTATCAGATTGCCAGAGTTAGCTGAAAATAATGCTCAGATATGAGGCGAGTAATACTATAGTTAGAGGGAGATCAACCAAGTATGTTGGTAATGTGAGTGGTAGTCAGAGAGTGACAAAAGACTCTACTATGAGGTCTAAGGCACAAGCACCTACCGAGCTTATGCTATCCATGCACGAGAGAAGGCATCCTTGCCAGATGCGATTACCGATACTTTCACTCTATATGATACTAATGTGATTGCATTGATAGATCTGGATCAACTCATTCTTATATATGCATGAATTTAGTATCCAGTAAGACTTTGCCTGTAAAGTCTACTAAATTTGTGATTAGAGTATTGAACCCTTAGGAAAATGTGTTTTGGTTGAAAATGTAACTCCCCAATTTTGGGCCTGAAAGTATTGGGCCTTGAGTCTGGATTTGGGTGGAAAACGGCCCGAATAATTTGGATGTTATTATTATTTCGTATGTTTAGTTTAGTAATTAAATAAATTACGAAGGGTTATGGTGTGGGAAAAGGCCCAAGAGTAAATTTAATTCGAGGCAATTGCTGAATTTTAATTTTGGGAGAGACGGTTCTGGCGATCTGGGCTTTTAAAGTTGAGGTGGTAAAATAGGACACAAAAAGATCTGTGGTAAGTGGCATGTGGCGCACCTATGTGTTTGGGAGTGACGTGTGATGTTTAGGGAGCCAGAGTCAAGTCACAAGGTAAGCATATTGTTACTTTTATTTTTTTGTGCATGTGCCGGGCATGTGATAGAGCTTAAGTGGAAATTCGTTAGGGCTTTAGGAAGGTTGGGCCGTGGGTTTGAATGGCCATTAGGGCAAGCTTTATTTTCTTTTTATTTGCCGAATTAGGGTTAGCCACCTAGAGCTTCCCTTTCATTCTATTCTCTACTCAGTATCTCAAAAAGCAAAACGTAAAGTTAGATCTCCTGAGTGTCGAATTCTTCCTTCTCTTCCTCTCTTCTTCTATTTTCTTTTTCTCCTTCTTTTCTTCTCTAGCGAACATTCCTACCATTCTACTCATTCCTCTTTCATTCCTATTCTTTTCTAAACCTCTATAGCGATTTAAAGCTAATAAAAGTTTTCTTTGCGATTTTTCTAGCCAAAACCTTTTTTCTATCTTTTTGGTCAATTTTACTCCTCTAACCTACCCTGTGCTACACAAAACATATACAAATATTTCCTTCAAGTTCAAAAGCGAAAACACATAGTTTTAGGGACATATATGATCTTTAGTCTTAAGATTCGATTTTATGGTTTAAGGCTGATCTGCTAGATCTGTGTTTAAGTTTTTTTTTTATTGTTTGTATTATTAGTGTATTAAGGTCAAGAATCAGGACTAGAGGGTTGACACTGTTGAGATTAGATCGGTATGAGATCGATAAAGTAGTTAAATGGCTTGGCGAATATGTAAGGGTTGATGTGTAGTTGTTCAGTTTAACTAATGTTGTAACATTGAGCTGCCATATTGATGTCAGTTCATCGTAAAAGGTGTGAGACACCCATAGTAGACTAATGGCAAAGCAAAAAGAAATGTGAAAGCCGATGAGAATTGCGAGGTGCGCGTCTGGTTTTTTGTATGAAATTTTGCAATTCAATGGTAAATGCAGATGGCAATTATGGATCGGTATATGGGTAATGGGCCGAAATGGGTTAATGGCCAACGGGCTCATTCGATAAAAACTCGGTAAGTGTTTGTATAGTTAATAATTAATAGATGAAACCTAAAAAGATGATAGATTATGAATACTCTTAGTAAAATTATCTTACCTAAAGGAAGTTACCATACTCTGAGGTATACTGTTCTACCTATACTGTCTTTCTGAAGCATGCTTGTTAATGAATTTAATTTCTGCCATACATGTCATACTACATGGTTGGGTTTTTGTATGGGGGAAAACTCGTCTGTGGTGGCGCCATGATTCTGATATAAGACTTACGCGGATATGTTAGTGCCGCAACTAGTGCTAACACTGTAAGCTGTAGGGATGGCGTGGGTGATTTATTCCCACAGGAAGTGAGGGATGGACTAGGTAGTGAGGGTTGGATGAGGGTTATCAGCCATTATCATATGAGATTGTTTTGTTATGGTGGCAACTGTATTGAAATGGCCAAATGTTAATATGGCAAGGCCATATACTCAACTTGTAAAGGGCTACGACCCAGATTGATACTGACATGCTAAGGCTAGTATAACTCGATTTGTAAGTGGCTATGGCCAGATTAATATTGATATGGGTTAAGGCCAGTTAGCTCTGATTCTTGAATAGGGCTTAGCCAGTAAGCTGACTAATTTGGGCCTGTTGGGATACTTACACACTATTTTTCCATACCCCTTTTTTTTCCTCTTGCGGTGGCCTTAGTGTGCTTGGCTGGAGATCGAGTCATGTGGCTGTTTAATAAGTGATTATCTTCACTTTATTTTAGATTATTCTTTATTTTCGGGTTATAATTTGTAATAAGGCGCTTTAATTTTTAGTGTTTTTAGTATGTTTGTTAGTTATATATGATATTGCTTACTGTTTGAAATTGAATAGCTTGGGCCGTTTTACAAAGGTATATTTAAAAGTATCCGCGATAACAAGCAAGGCTTCGCACGAAACATTTTCAAAATTAATAACCTTTTCAATGGTTTTAAACGATTGGTTCCCTGAACAATACTCAGTTAAAGTGTGGCAATGGTTGTGTCATGTCTAGGATTGGGACCGGAAGAGCTGGGTCAGTAAGCAGTCTAATGATCACTTCTTTCTGGATCCTACCTGGTCAGCTTCCATTACTTTATATCTAACGAAGAATTCTTAACACTAAGAAGACTTAGATAAAATGACTTTTCTTCGTAACGCTCAATGTGACACGCTGGATTCGGTCATAAATGTCTGGGCTGGGTTGGGGTGTTACAGAAAGTCTACAGAATGTCGTTAAGTCGAGATTTCTGTTTCGTATTGATGTGTTGAACTCCGAGAATTTGAAGTTGGTATGGATGGCTAACGTAACGCCGATTTCCTATAGAAAAATGGGTTCGGAACATATACTGGCCAGAGATAACTATAGAACATTAAATTAGGGTCTTTATTGAGTAAAGAGACCATAAATATGTAAGTGGCTAATCAAGGAGACAAAAAAAGGTTGAAAAGTCAAAGTTGGTG